>NC_061510.1:116314704-116425946 GCF_022539505.1 Lolium rigidum
TATATTTGTGTCTTGGAAGTTGTTTACTACTGTAGCAACCTCTTCTTATCTTAGTTTTGAGTTTTGTTGTGCCAAGTAAAGTCTTTGATAGTAAAGTAAGTACTAGATTTGATTATCGCGCAGTTCCAGCATTTCTTTGCTGTCACGAATCTGGGTCTACCTCCCTGTAGGTAGCTCAGAAAATTAAGCCAATTTACGTGCATGATCCTCAGATATGTACGCAACTTTCATTCAATTTGAGCATTTTCATTTGAGCAAGTCTGGTGGCCTAATAAAATCCATCTTTACGGACTGTTCCGTTTTGACAGATTCTGCCTTTTATTTCGCATTGCCTCTTTTGCTATGTTGGATGAATTTCTTTGATCCATTAATGTCCAGTAGCTTTATGCAATGTCCAGAAGTGTTAAGAATGATTGTGTCACCTCTGAACATGTGAATTTTTATTATGCACTAACCCTCTAATGAGTTGTTTCGAGTTTGGTGTGGAGGAAGTTTTCAAGGATCAAGAGAGGAGTATGATGCAATATGATCAAGGAGAGTGAAAGCTCTAAGCTTGGGGATGCCCCGTGGTTCACCCCTGCATATTCTAAGAAGACTCAAGCTGTTTAGCTTGGGGATGCCCAAGGCATCCCCTTCTTCATCGACAACATTATCGAGTTCCTCCCCGAAACTATATTTTTATTCCGTCACATCTTATGCACTTTGCTTGGAGCGTCGGTTTGTTTTTGTTTTTTTGTTTTGTTTGAATAAAATGGATCCTAGCATTCACTTTGTGGAGAGAGACACGCTCCGCTGTAGCATATGGACAAGTATGTCCTTAGGCTCTACTCATAGTATTCATGGCGAAGTTTCTTCTTCGTTAAATTGTTATATGGTTGGAATTGGAAAATGCTACATGTAGTAACTCTAAAATGTCTTGGATAATTTGATACTTGGCAATTGTTTTGCTCATGTTTAAGCTCTTGCATCATATACTTTGCACCCATTAATGAAGAAATACTTAGAGCTTGCTAATTTGGTTTGCATATTTGGTTTCTCTAGAGTCTAGATAACATCTAGTATTGAGTTTTGAACAACAAGGAAGACGGTGTGGAGTCTTATAATGTTTACAATATGTCTTTTATGTGAGTTTTGCTGCACCGCTCATCCTTGTGTTTGTTTCAAATAACCTTGCTAGCCTAAACCTTGTATCGAGAGGGAATACTTCTCATGCATCCAAAATACTTGAGCCAACCATTATGCCATTTGTGTCCACCATACCTACCTACTACATGGTATTTATCCGCCATTCCAAAGTAAATTGCTTGAGTGCTACCTTTAAAATTCCATCATTCACCTTTGCAATATATAGCTCATGGGACAAATAGCTTGAAAACTATTGTGGTATTGAATATGTACTTATGCACTTTATCTCTTATTAAGTTGCTTGTTGTGCGATAACCATGTTTCTGGGGACGCCATCAACTATTCTTTGTTGAATATCATGTGAGTTGCTATGCATGTCCGTCTTGTCTCGAAGTAAGAGAGATCTACCACCTTAATGGTTGGAGCATGCATATTGTTAGAGAAGAACATTGGGCCGCTAACTAAAGCCATGATTCATGGTGGAAGTTTCAGCTTTGGACATATATCCTCAATCTCATATGAGAATAATAATTGTTGCCACATGCTTATGCATTAAAGAGGAGTCCATTATCTGTTGTCCATGTTGTCCCGGTATGGATGTCTAAGTTGAGAATAATCAAAAGCGAGAAATCCAAAATGCGAGCTTTCCCCTTAGACCTTTGTACAGGCGGCATGGAGGTACCCCATTGTGACACTTGGTTAAAACATGTGCATTGCAAAGATCCGGTAGTCCAAGCTAATTAGGACAAGGTGCGGCACTATTAGTATACTATGCATGAGACTTGCAACTTGTAAGATATAACTTTCATAACTCATATGCTTTATTACTACCGTTGATAATATTGTTTCATGTTTTCAAATAAAAGCTCTAGCACAAATATAGCAATCGATGCTTTCCTCTTTGAAGGACCATTCTTTTTACTTTTATGTTGAGTCAGTTCACCTATCTCTCTCCACCTCAAGAAGCAAACACTTGTGTGAACTATGCATTGATTCCTACATATTTGCATATTGTACTTGTTATATTACTCTATGTTGACAATTATCCATGAGATATACATGTTACAAGTTGAAAGCAACCGCTGAAACTTAATCTTCCTTTGTGTTGCTTCAATGCCTTTACTTTGATTTATTGCTTTATGAGTTAACTCTTATGCAAGACTTATTAATACTTGTCTTGAAGTACTATTCATGAAAAGTCTTTGCTTTATGATTCACTTGTTTACTCATGTCATTACCATTGTTTTGATCGCTGCATTCATTACATATGTTTACAAATAGTATGATCAAGGTTATGATGGCATATCACTTCGTAAATTATCTTTGTTATCGCTTTACCTGCTCGGGACGAGCGTAACTAAGCTTGGGATGCTTGATACGCCTCCGACGTATCGATAATTTCTTATGTTCTATGCCATATTATTGATGATACCTACATGTTTTATGCACACTTTATGTCATATTCGTGCATTTTCCGGAACTAACCTATTAACAAGATGCCGAAGTGCCGCTTGTTGTTTTCTGCGTTTTTGGTTTCGTAAATCCTAGTAACGAAATATTCTCGAATTGGACGAAACAAAGACCCGGGGGCCTATTTCGCCACGAACCTTCCGTAAGACCGAAGAGCATACGAAGTGGGGCCACGAGGTGGCCAAACCACAAGGCGGCGCGGCCAAGGGGGCCCGCGCCGCCTCGTGGTGTGGGCCCCTCGTCGGCCCTCCGACTCGCCCTTCCGCCTACTTAAAGCCTCCGTCGCGAAACCCCGAGGCGAAAAACCACGATACGGAAAACCTTCCGCGAGACGCCGCCGCCGCCAATCCCATCTCGGGGGATTCGGAGATCTCCTCCGGCACTCTGCCGGAGAGGGGATTCATCTCATGGAGGACTCTACACCGCCATGGTCGCCTCCGGAGTGATGAGTGAGTAGTTCACCCCTGGACTATGGGTCCATAGCAGTAGCTAGATGGTTGTCTTCTCCTCATTGTGCTTCATTGTTGGATCTTGTGAGCTGCCTAACATGATCAAGATCATCTATCTGTAATACTCTATGTTGTGTTTGTTGGGATCCGATGGATAGAGAATACCATGTTATGTTAATTATCAAGTTATTACATATGTATTGTTTTTGATCTTGCATGCTCTCCGTTATTAGTAGAGGCTCTGGCCAAGTTTTTGCTCTTAACTCCAAGAGGGAGTATTTATGCTCGATAGTGGGTTCATGCCTGCATTGACACCGGGACGATGACGATGAAAGTTCTAAGGTTGTGCTGTGTCTGTTGCCACTAGGGATAAAACATTGGCGCTATGTCCGAGGATGTAGTTGTTGATTACATTACGCACCATACTTAATGCAATTGTCTCGTTGCTTTGCAACTTAATAATGGAGGGGTTCGGACGATAACCTCGAAGGTGGACTTTTTAGGCATAGATGCGGTTGGATGGCGGTCTATGTACTTTGTCGTAATGCCCAATTAAATCTCACCGTACTTATCATGACATGTATGTGCATTGTTATGCCCTCTCTATTTGTCAATTGCCCGACCGTAATTTGTTCACCCAACATGCTTTTATCTTCCGGGAGAGACACCTCTAGTGAACTGTGGACCCCGGTCCATTCTTTTAATACTGAAATACAAATCTGCTGCAATACTTGTTTTACTATTTTCTCCGCAAACAATCATCTTCCACACAATTCGGTTAATCCTTTGTTACAGCAAGCCGGTGAGATTGACAACCTCACTCTGTTTCGTTGGGGCAAAGTACTTTGGTTGTGTTGTGCAGGTTCCACGTTGGCGCCGGAATCCCTGGTGTTGCGCCGCACTACATCCCGCCGCCATCAACCTTCAACGTGCTTCTTGGCTCCTCCTGGTTCGATAAACCTTGGTTTCTTTCTGAGGGAAAACTTGCTGTTGTGCGCATCATACCTTCCTCTTGGGGTTGCCCAACGAACGTGTGAAATACACGCCATCAGTGCCAAGTAAAGTCTTTGATAGTAAGGTTCATACTAGATTTGGATTGCTGCGCAGAAACAGATTTTTAGCTGTCACGAATTTGAGTTGATCTCTCTGTAGGAGAATCTAAAAAATCTGCAAAAATTCATGAGTAATCCTCGGATATGTATGCAACTTTCATTCAATTTGAGCTTCTTCATCTGAGCATGTTAAGTGCCTCGAAAAAATTCGTCTTTACAGATTGTTCTGTTTTGACAGATTCTGCCTTTTATTTCGCATTACCTCTTTTACTGTGTTTGAGTGGATTTCTTTGCTCCATTAAATTTCAGTAGCCTTGGGTAATGTCCAGAAGTGTTAGGAATGATTGTGTCCTCGCTGAACATGTGAATTTTTGATTATGCACTAACTCTCTAATGAGATTGTTTTGAGTTTGGTGTGGAGGAAGTTTTCAAGGATCAAGAGAGGAGGATGATATAATATGATCAAGAAGAGTGAAAAGTCTAAGCTTGGGGATGCTCCCGTGGTTCATCCCTGCATATTTCAAGAAGACTCAAGCATCTAAGCTTGGGGATGCCCAAGGCATACCCTTCTTCATCAACAACTTATCAGGTCACCTCTAGTGAAACTATATTTTTATTCCGTCACATCTTATGTGCTTTATTTGGAGCGTCTGTGTGCTTTTATTTTCGTTTTGTTATTTTCATTCTCTGAATAAATCGGATCCTAACATGCTTGTGTGGGAGAGAGACACGCTCCACTTTTTCATATGAACACTTGTGTTCTTCGTTTTACTTTTAATGTTCATGGCAAAAGTTAAAAGCTGCTTCATTTATTGCTATTTGGTTGGAAACAGAAAATGCTTCATGTGGTAATTGGTATATTGTCTTGAATAATTTGATACTTGGCAATTGTTTTGAGCTCTCAAGTAGATCATGTTTAAGCTCTTGCATCATGTAGTTTGAACCTACTAGTGGAGAATTACCGTAGAGCTTGTTGAAATTTGGTTTGCATGATTGGTCTCTCTAAAGTCTAGATATTTTCTGGTAAAAGTGTTTGAACAACAAGGAAGACAGTGTAGAGTCTTATAATGCTTGCAATATGTTCTTATGTAAGTTTTGCTGTACCGTTTCATACTTGTGTTTGCTGCTAGCCAAAGCCTTGTACTGAGAGGGAATGATTCTCGTGCATCCAAAACCTTGAGCCAAAAATTATGCCATTTGTGTCCACCATAACTACCTACTATGTGGTATTTTTCTGCGATTCCAAAGTAAATTGCTTGCGTGCTACCTTTAAAAAATTCATTCCTTGTCTTTGCAATACATAGCTCATGGGAAAGTAGCGTAAAAAACTATCGTGGTAATGAATATGGCGCTTATGTATCTTAGTTCTTATAAGTTGCTTGTTGAGCGGTAACCATGTTATCTGGGGACACCATCAACCTGTCACACCTTTGTTTAATATCATGTGAGTTGCTATGCATGTTCGTCTTGTCTGAAGTAAGGGAGATTTTCCATGAGTTAAATGGTTTGAGTATGCATATTGTTAGATAAGAACATTGGGCCGCCAACCAAAGCCATGTATCATGGTGGGAGTTTCAGCTTGGACATTAATCCTCAAATCTCTTATGAGAATATTATCTGTTGTTGAATGCTTAAAGCATAAAAGAGGAGTCCATTATCTGTTTTCTATGTTGTCCCGGTATGGATGTCCTCAAGTTGAGATCTATCAAAATCGAGAAATCAAATGCGATTTATCTCCTTGGACCTTTGTACGGGTGGCATAGAGGTACCCCTTTGTGACACTTGGTTGAAACATATGTAATGCAATGATAATCCATGGAAATCCGAGCTAATTAGGACAAGGAGCGGGCACTATTAGTATTCGATGCATGAGGCTTGCAACTTATAAGAAGTTTTATGCATAACACATATGAATTATTACTACCATTGACAAAATTGTTTCCATGTTTTCAAAATAAAAAAGCTCTAGCACATGAGTAATCCCTGCTTCGCTCTGCGAAGGGCCTTTCTTTTACTTTATGTTGAGTCAGTTTACCTACTTCTTTCTATCTTAGAAGCAAACACTTGTGTCTACTGTGTGCATTGATTCTTACATATTTGCTTATTTGCACTCATCATATTACTTTGTGTTGACAATTATCCATGAGATATACATGTTGAAAGTTGAAAGCAACTGCTGAAACTTAAATCTTCCTTTGTGTTGCTTCAAAACCTTCTATTAAGAATCTATTGCTTTATGAGTTAACTCTTATGCAAGACTTTTTGATGCTTGTCTTGAAAGTACTATTCATGAAAAGTCTTTGCTATATGATTCGAGTTGTTTAGTCATTATCTTTACCATTGCTTTGAATCACTTCATTCATCTCATATGCTTTACAATAGTATTGATCAAGATTATGATAGTAGCATGTCACTTCAGAAATTATCCTTTTTATCGTTTACCTACTCGAGGCGAGTAGGAACTAAGCTTAGGGATGCTTGATACGTCTCCAACGTATCTATAATTTCTTATGTTCCATGCTAGTTTTATGACAATACCTACATGTTTTATTCATACTTTATATCATTTTTATGCATTTTCCGGTACTAACCTATTAACAAGATATCGAAGCGCCAGTTCCTGTTTTCTGCTGTTTTTGGTTTCAGAAATCCTACAGAGGAAATATTCTCGGAATTGGACGAAACAAAAGCCACAGTCTTATTTTCCACGGAGCCTTCCAGAACACCGAAGAGGAGACAGAGAGGGGCCACGAGGTGGCCACACCATAGGGGGGCGCGGCCCCACCCCTGGCCGCGCCGCCTTATGGGGTGGGCCCCTCGAGCGTCCCCCGACGCTGCCTCTTCGCCTATATATTCCTCCGTCTTCGAAAACCCTAGAGAAACAAGTCATATTCCACGAAGAGTTCCGTAGCCGCCGCCATCGCGAAGACAAGTTTCGGGGGACAGAATCTCTGTTCCGGCATGCCGCCGGGATGGGGAAGTGCCCCCGGAATCCATCTCCATCGACTCCATCGCCATCTTCATCGCTGTTGCTGTCTCCCATGATGAGGAGGGAGTAGTTCTCCCCCGAGGCTGAGGGCTCTACCGGTAGCTATGTGGTTCATCTCTCTCTCCCATGGTGTGATCTTTATGTGATCATGAGCTTTGTATCACTATTAATCTATGTGCTACTCTAGTGATGTTATTAAAGTAGTCTATTCCTCCTCCATGATGTAAAGTGGACAGTGTGTGCATCATGTAGTACTTGGCGTAGGTTATGATTGTAATCTCTTGTGGATTATGAAGTTAACTATTACTATGATAGTATTGATGTGATCTTTTCCCCCTTTCATAGCTATTGTTGACAGTGTGTATGCTATGTTAGTACTCGGTCTAAATTACAACGGTATTATCTTGGATTATGATTTGATGAGGATCCTATGAGTGGTGTTTGTCAAGTACTTGATGAACTTTGAGTGGAGCTTTTGTAGCCACTACATGATTATTAGTGATTCCAATAGGAGAGTAATTCAGAGTAGCACAAGTGAAGAGAAGTTATCTAATTGTCCAATTATGTGATCATTGTTGAGAGTGTCCACTAGTGAAAGTATGATCCCTAGGCCTTGTTTCTAAGCATTGAAACACCGTTTCCAACAAGTTACTGCTACATGTTCGCTTGCTGCCATTTTTATTTCAGATTGCAATTACTACTTATAATCATCCATATTACTTGTATTTCACTATCTCTTCGCCGAACTAGTGCACCTATACATCCGACAAGTGTATTAGGTGTGTTGGGGACACAAGAGACTTCTTGTATCTTAATTGCGAGGCTTGCTTGAGAGGGATATCTTTGACCTCTACCTCCCTGAGTTCGATAAACCTTGGGTGATTCACTTTAGGGAAACTTGCTGCTGTTCTACAAACCTCTGCTCTTGGAGGCCCAACACTGTCTACAGGAATAGAAGCGTGCGTAGACATCAGTCACGCCTTTTAGGAACTCCTTGATGACAAACCACGCCGAATGTTCACAAGACAACTCCAACCGTCCAGGGTTCCCTACAAATTCAAGAGTAAGAAGATCAAACTTAATCAAGGTGGGGTTGGAGATTTTCCTAGGTGTGAAAGTAGTTCTTGTGTTCCTCTCTTTTTCCTCAAAGATTTGCAAGGTTGAGTGAAGGTATTTGGAGGAATCAAAGGTTTAGCGTAAGATAAAGGCAAAGTAAAGTTAGATATGCAAATGGTGTCCTTTCGAAAGAAAGAAAAAGGTTATTATATGTGCTCTGAAATGTGGTCATTGTGGCCCATATCCTTCTGACCAAGCTGGACACGTCTAACTGGCCGGACAAGAGAGCATTATCTTAGTCTTGCTCGAGCTGAATTCGGCAGGGACTCGAGACGAAAGGCCTATGCCAGGATGTACTAGGTCAAACCTGTATCTGGATATTCTGGCTAGTCGAACAACAAATTAAAGCTTCGTCCAAGCCTGTATTAAAGCTTCATCAAATTCTGGAGGAACGAAGCATGAATAACGCCAGACCTAGCTGAAAGGATTGGTGAATAGGTGCTTTATCAAATCTTAAATCTTTTTCCAATTTAGGTTTAACACAAATGTAATTTCTCTAGTTATGCAACTATGTGAATTTACCTATATGAAAAGATGCAAGCAAGCAATACACAATACAAGATACAAGTAGTAAAGTGCGGTAAAAGGATAGAGATAACTGAGGTGGAGCATGCGGACGAACGAGGGTATGATTCCCGTAGTTCATTTCTTGTAAAGGGAAGTATGTCTACGTTGGAGGGGTGTGGTGCCACGAAGGCCAACCAATGCCACAAAGGCCTCACTCTATTCTCCGGTGAGCAACATCACAAAGTCCTAGCTCACGCTCCACTAAGCGGTTGCCTTAAGGTCGCTACCGGCACCTTTACACAAAGCTTGGGACACACATCCACAACCGAATTGGAGGTTCCCAAGATGTAACCACGAAGCTCTACACGAAGAGTAGCTTCGATGTCACCTCACAAAGATCCACTAAGAATGATGGTCAAATACAAAGTCCTTTAGTGGAAAGGTAGATCTAGGTCTCCTCTATCAAATCCTCAAGTACTGGGAGATTTGAGTGGGGGAATAGAGATATCTAGCAAGTTGAAGCTCAAACAGTGGGGGTCAAGAAGATATGCATGAGAGTTGACCCGTTTGGGGAAGAAGAAGGTCATTTTATATTGCCTTCCAAATCGATGCGTTGGTAGAATACTTGGCCGGTAGTACCGGGCAAGGTTGGGCCGGTACTACCGGCGGCGCGGCGACGTTTCACACGTGGGGTGGAGCAGGGATGCGCCCAGTGCGCAGTAGCACGGCCCGGTACCACCGGCCGCGGGTCCCCGGTATCACCGCAAGCTACTGCCCGGTACCACTGATACGTCTCAAACGTATCTATAATTTTTGATGCTCCATGCTTGTTTTACACCAATTCATATGTATTTTGTTTACACTTTGTTGCACTTTTACATGATTTTCGGCACTAACCTATTAACAAGATGCCACAGTGTCAGTTCCCTATTTTCTGCTGTTTTTGTATTTCAGAAATGTTGTACAAGAAATATTCTCGGAATTGGACGAAACAAAAGACGAAGTCAATATTTTACCGAAACGAAGACGAAGTTCGGAGGGGGGACGAAGATGCGCACCAGGGTGCCCACACCACCCCTAGGCGCGGTCTAGGCCTGGCCCGCGCATAGGGTAGGTGTGGGGCCACCATGCGCCCCACTGACATCAATCCTCCACTTATTTATACATCTTCTCGGGAAAACCGTGGATACCCGAGCCTCCATCCACGAAAAGTTCCGTCGCGGCCGCCATCACTGGAGCACCATCAAAATTTTCTGGCGCCGTTGACGGAGAGAAAGAGGATTTCTGCAAGGGGAGTCTCTCATCTCCAATCTCTTTACTTTGTTATAGTTTGCTTAGTTTACTTTATTTTATTTTGTTTGCTTTTATTATATCAAAAACAAAAAAAAATTAATTTACTTTTATAGTTGCCTTTATATCAAAAACTCAAAATTTTTAGTTCCTTACATAGTTGTTATGTCGTTTCTGTTTATTATGTTGATTCTTAAATACGATCTGAAGGACCTATCTGTAGGTAGTGATTCTATAATTGGGAAAAATAACGTTGAAAAATTCTTGAATCATGTTAGTAAGCATACAGATATTGAGGATAAATCCCTGGTAGAACTTTCCCCTGATTATGAAGCTGCTGCAGCTTGTTTAGTTCAGATGCTAGAGGCTAGATTTATTCGCCTTAACCCATTTATGCAGCATATGTTTTTAAACTCCATGAAATTGAGGCTGATGAAAAGAAAGATTTTATCTTAGAAACTTTGCTTCGAGAATTTAAAGATGTGGTTATAGAAGCTAGGAACGTTTTTGATCGGTTTGATAAGCTAGGCTCATGTATAGATATATTTGGTGCACTTGACTGAACCAAAAGTAGTAGAGAAGGTAGAATACCAATAACTTTCAAATTAGTAGCAATGCATGAAGCTTGGGAAAAGAATTTTGATTGGATTGTTCCTGAAAATCTATTTGATGAAAGTAGTGAACCTAAAAGTGCAGAGAAAGGGTCTTCTAAGACTCATATAGATAAAATACGAATCTTTGTTGAAAATACTTCTTGCATTGATCTTAATGCTTCTTCACTTGATAATACTTGATGCTCGCATTTTTACTGCGTCTAGCTGAAAGGCGTTAAAGAAAAGCGTTTATGGGAGACAACCCACATTTTTTTACAGTAATTTTTCTTTTTGTTGAGTCTTGGAAGTTATTACTACTGTCATGACCGCTCCTTATCATTTTTATTTCGGTTTTGTGCCAAGAATAGCCTGTAATAGGAAGAAAGTAATGTTAGGGAAAGTTGCTGTCTCGAAAACAGATTCTGTGCTGTTACCATAAAAATTCGTAAAAATAGCCAAGCGTAATTTTGAGCTGTCATTTTTTATGCATATGCCCCAGGTTATTATCTAACTTTCGTTAGTTTACCACTTTTCGAGATAAGCAACAGAGGATTTGCATTTGCCTCTTAAATCTCTTTCTTTTTGAGTTCTTATGATCAAAGAGCCTTTTAAAAGGTTGCTACAATAGCTTATGCTTTAATAGATGTTTGATATATGTTAGTACTGAACACAAGTGGATTTGTTTATTTTGATTGTACTAATGCTGCTAATGAAGAATTGTGCGAAGTTTTTGTATGAAGGAAGTTTTCAAGTGTAGGGAGAGAAGAATGATGTGATGGGATGAAGAATGGACAAAAGCTCAAGCTTGGGGATTCCCCTGCACCCCAAGACATATTCAAGCGGTACAAGCATCAAAGATTGGGGATACCCAAGGCATCCCCTTTCATCAACAAAGCAACGGGTCATCTCTCTATACGCAATATTTTTATTGCTTCATACGCTATGTTTGTTTTTGGAGCGTCTTTATTTTTGTTTTTAGTTTAGTTTAGTTTTGTTTGCTGTAGCATATGTTGGATCCCGATACATTTTTTTTGAAGAAAGACCCGCTCCATTTTAATTACATAGAATGCTCTAGTTTTCGTTGTTATTGTTCTGCGAGTGTTCTAATTTTCTGGTACTACGTTTAGCTCTTGTTCTTTCACTTGAATTTTTTTAGAGCACGTTAGTATTCATTATTTGTGTATGATTACCTCTTTGGTCCATAATGAATTTCATCTCCGAGAGTTATTTCAAATAAGTTGATTGATGTTGGATAGGAGTAAAATATTTCATGACTATAGTGATGCAAATGGAAGCTTGTCTAGACTGTAGCATAGACTTTGGTATGTCATGTTGGATGTTATTCTTGTCATATGCTTAGTATTTATTGTTTTAGCATGACTTGTTTCAAATAGATGAGAGTGCATAATGTGTCATTTAAAGAATATGTGTTGTTTCTATCATAAAAGCATAGTATTGTGGTATTCTCCTTTGATGCTTTATTGGGTTGACTTAGCGCAAGCTTATAACATGTTATGACTATAACCAGTCAACTAAAACCTCTATGATCATTTATTTTTTTTGATTTGTAATATCACTTTATGCTTTGATTGATAATATTTTGTTGCTATGCATGATTATGGAAATTATTGCTCTCTTAGTTGGTTGCTTACAGTCTTTTTGCTAGCCTTCACCTGTACTGAGTATGAGCTCTACTCGTGCACCCAACCATCAAAAACCAAAGTTGCCAACTGTGTCCACCATATCTACCTATATGTGGTATTTCACCGCCACTACAAAGTAAATTGCTTGTGTGCTTCCTTTAAACCTTAAATAATTATAACCTGTTTTCTGTAAATTATAGCTCAAGTAGTCTAAAAACTATTGTGGCAAGTATCATGTCCTATGCATTTTTAGTTCTTATAAGTTGCTTGTTGTGTGATAATCATGCTGTCATGGGGAACACCATCAATATGCTTTTGTTGAATATCATGTGAATTACTATGCGTGCTCATTTGTTTGAAGTAAGGGAGATTTACCATGAGTTGCAAAGATTAGGTATGCATATTGTTAGAGAGGAACATTGGTCCGCCAACTAAAGCCATGTTCACATGGTGGAAGTTTCAGCTGGACAAAAGTCCAAATATCTGTTATCCTTGTTTTACCGATATGGATGTCCAAAAAAGTTAAGATTCATCAAAATTGAGAAATCAAATGAGATTCATCTCCTAAGGACCTTTGTACAGGAGGCAAAGAGGTACCCCTTTGTGACACCTGGTTAAAACATATGTATGCGATGAAAATCCATGGAAGTTCAAGCTAATTAGGACAAGGTGTGAGCACTATTGGTATATTATACATGAGGCAAGCAAACTTATAGGAATTAATTATGCTTAAGCCATACTATTTATTACTACCGTTGACATAAATAGCACCTCTCAAAATAAATATTTCAACACTCCTATTGCTTTCAAAATAAAAAGCTCTAGCACATGGGTAATCCCTTGTTCCCTCTGCGAAGGGCATTTATTTTACTTTCATGTTGAGTCTTCATCTTCTACTTATGCACCGATTAAGAGAGCATAGTTGTCATTTTTAGTGCAATGTGCATAGTCCCAAAATTATTATTGATTGATTCATGATTGTGCTATTGCTTGTTCTTAAATTATTTGTATCTAGTCACTCTCTGAACTTTGAAAGTGTCCTTGCATTTATGTTTCGCTATTCCATAAGGACATGTTGAGTACCACTTTATTATATTTACTCTATGATCATAAACACACAGTTGCTTTCAATGCACTATTATTCACGATCCTTTGTTTGAGTTACTCTTCATGATTATAACATAGTTGCTAAGTTATATTGAATCATATCTATCATGCCTATGTTAAAGTACTTAGATCCCAACTCACAATGCTTTACATGCTTGATCAAAATTGTGTTAGCTTCATGTCACCTCAAAAATTATTTTGTTATCACTTACCTACTCGAGGACGAGCAGGAGTTAAACTTGGGGATGCTGATACGTCTCAAACGTATCTATAATTTTTGATGCTCCATGCTTGTTTTACACCAATTTATATGTATTTTGTTTACACTTCGGGCACTTTTACATGATTTCTGGCACTAACCTATTAACAAGATGCCACAGTGTCAGTTCCCTGTTTTCTGCTGTTTTTATATTTCAGAAAAATTGTACAGAAAATATTCTCGAAATTGGACGAAACAAAAACCGAAGTCAATATTTTACCGAAACGAATACAAAGTCCGGAGGGGGGACGGAGAGGCGCACCAGGGCACCCACACCACCCCTAGGCGCGGCCCGCGCCTAGGGTAGGTGTGGGGACACCAGGCGCCCTACCGACCTCAATCCTCCGCCTATTTATACATCTTCTCGGGAAAACCCTGAATACCCAAGTCCCCATCCACGAAAAGTTCCGTCGCGGCCGCTATCACTGGAGCACCATCAACCACCGGCTAGGTCGGACGGTACCGACGTTGGTACCGGCATTCAGCGAGGAGGCCTTGGAAACCATCTGCAAGCTTTTGCCTTATACGGGTACGAGTGTATATACACTAAAATAGAATCTAGATATAATCATACAAAGCACATCAAACATAATAAAAATTACATAGAGATCCTTGGACCACCTAAAGACCAGTGTTGGCGTCAGAGCGAGCCGCTGACACGCCGCTCCCTTATCAAAGTCGGCCTAACGTTGTTGATGATAGTCAGAAAGTCTTTGTGCACATGTCTAACTTTTTCCTAATTAATAAAATTGTAAAAAATATTAGGTCCCTAATTCAACCGTCATTATTTGAATCCGTTTCCTACTCACCGCGGTGGTGGAATGTCCTTGTCGGTAGTGTCAGAGTATGCCTCGAAGACAACAGGAATAAGGAGCAGTTTGGAAAGCCACGCATCAAAGCAGAGATTTAGCTCTCTTCCCCGCGCATGCATGTCGTTGACATGCGCGCGTCTGCCCAAGATCTTAGTATTACCAACCCCATGCATGACAACCCGTAAACAAGTTTCTTTCTCAAGGCGGACAAGAAAATATTGTTGGCAAATATCCATGCAGCTGATGCGCTTTTTGGCATATTCGATGCATATGCATGCATACACGGTATGGGCTGTATTTTTTTTTTTTTTGAGGGATGCCCTGGCAAGATACACACAAGCTCGAAGCCTGAGCGATGCGCTGCAAGTATGTGCCGTGCCCGGCAGGAACGAAACCTCTCTACGGCCCAAAGCCGAGATCGACAAGCATGTGAGAGCATCTTCACCGCGTCCCCCTAAAGCAATCTCTAAAAATATTTGGAGCGTACCGGATATTTTTTCGTTTTCAGCCGTGCGTCCTAAATGCCCTTTCTGTTCGGCGCGGCCGAAGACGGTGTCCGGCGTCCCGAGCATGTCCCCGGTTCACAGGGGACGCTCCGGCCAACGTCCCGCTGACGCCTCGCCTGCCGCTGTACAATAAAGAGCGCCCTCCTTCCTTTCCCATTCCAATCTTGCCGCACCCCTTCCTCTCGCTGCACCTCCTTCCCCAGCGCCAATGTCGTCCCCCCGCAAGAACGTCCTTGCGGAGAACGGCTTCGGCCGCGGCAGCTTCACGGTGGCGGAGGCGTGGGCGTTGTACGACGCACGGTAGTCCTGCCGGACATGCGCCTGCCAAGAAGCGGCGGGTGGAGGATGGCCATCAACGGGGTCGGCGTCCCGCCGTCGGCGGCGGTGGGAACCGAACGCTGGAGGGATGCGATCAGGACTCAGCGTGGAGCGCCAAGGAGCGGGCCGATCCCATCTGGGCCCCCACTGGTAACAACGACTGGTGGGTGGACTTCTTCCAGGCGCAACACGGCCCTGAGATGAGCAACACCGACGGCCTCGTCAGCCGGAGGAACACTTGGAACAGGGAGGGGAGCCTCCGCTCCTGGGGCGTTCCCGGACGCACCCTCCCGAACGTCGTCGAGGGCATCCACAACGGCGACCCAAGGCTGGAGATGCGGCCTTCGCCGCCACCATCTCCTTCGGCCGTAGCGCGCTGGCGGCCGAGGAGGACATGCTCGTCCTCCTCGAACTCTTCTTCCTTGGGGCCGGCGCGATCGACACCTTCCTCGCACCGCGCTATACCGTACAGCGTGCCGAAGCTCGAGGTGAAGGAAGAGCCGGAGTACGCGACGCCGCCGGCGAGTCGGAGGCACGGCGACAACAGCATCACCATCGGCGAACCAGCGCAGCAGCAGCATAGGCGCGCCGACAGTGCCCTCCTCGTCCCGAAGCCGAAGGTGAAGGAGGAGCAGGACGACAAGGAATCCGCGAAGGACACGCTGTTGGCGGAGTACGAGCGGCAGCGGCGCCTCATAGCCAGCAGCGACGACCCCGACGACTGCCCAGGCTTCCGCGCAGCGTGCATGGCGCCGCTGAACGACAAAGACGCCTGGAGGGGCGACCTCGACGCGGCGATCTCCATGTCCATCTGCGACGCTGGGGTGCCGCTCGTCGACCTCACCAACAACGGTGAAGCTCGGCCAAGCGGCGCGGTGAAGGACGATCCCGACAACGAGCCCGGCAAGCGCGACAAGCAGGACGTCATTGTCGACGACATGTACAACTTCCACCAATAGTACGACCCGTCCGGGCCGCCGCAAGTACTACTAGATTAGGATTTAGGTTTATTCATTGAATTTCGTCTGAATCTATGTAATATATAGCAAGTTTGAATGAATAAAAAAAATTCTCTTAAATTTTAAAAATCTAAAATTATGTTTAGTGGACGCGGCTGGGGAGCGACGTCCCCCAAACGCGACATGAACGAAATACATCCCCAAACGATATATCCGATGCTGTTCGGGAATCTCTTTAGGAGACGCGGCTGGAGATGCTCTCAAGCCTTGCAAGCTGCCAGCCCTAGGCACGTGCAGCGGCTCCATCAAGAAAGAAGGATGTCGTACCTATGACGAGTTTGGTTGCACGAGTAGTGTTTTTTTTTTTTTTGGCTCCGTTGGTGAAAGAAACGGCAGTTTAGGGGCGCGTTTGGTAGCTAGGCATCCTTTGGTTTGCATGTGTCTCGCAGTTTTTAGGCTGTTTGAATACTTGATCGTTTCCACGTTGTTGCATAGCATGGGTCTTAAAGCACCCGCAGGATATGCCCGGAGGAACGCCCAGTTTGACCGTTTTTCCAGGGACAGGCCCGGGCACGACAAAAATCGACAACACCGTTCGCGCAGGCGCTCGGCCGCGACATGGTGGGAGAAGGCGAAATCCGAGTGGCGTTGCGCGGCAAAGGTAGGGGTAACTGATACGTTGCAAACGTTTTCTATCATTTTTGATGCTCAATGCTTGTTTTACATCAATTGCTATATGTTTTATTTACACTTTGTTGCACTTTTATACATTTTCCGGCACTAATCTATTGACAAGATGCCACAGTGTCAGTTGCTTGTTTTCTGCTGTTTTGTATTTCAGAAAAGTTGTACAGGAAATATTCTCGGAATTGGACGAAACAAAAGCCGAGGATCTTATTTTTCCGTAACAAAGACGAAGTCCAGAGGGGGGCGAAGAGGCGCCATAGGACGGCCAGACCAGGCCTAGGCGCGGCCCTGGCCCTGGCCGTGCCTAGGGGTGGTCTGGAGCCCTCTGGCCTCCACCGACCTCTCCCTTTCGCCTATAAGAAGCCTCCCGACGCGTGAACCCTAAAAAAATTGGCCTCCATACAAGAAAAGTTCCGTAGCTCCGCCGCCGTCGCAAACAAGATTTAGGGGATAGAAATCTCTGTTCCGGCACCCTGCCGGGACGGGGAATTGCCCCCGGAGCCATCTCCATCCACTCCACCGCCATCTCCATCGTCGTTGCTAACTCCCATGATGAGGAGTGAGTAGTTATCTCCCGAGGCTGAGAGCTTTATCGGTAGCTATGTGGTCTATTTATCGCTCCATGTATGATGTTTATGTGATTATGAGCTTTGTAATCTAGTTGAATAAGTAGATGTTAATCTTCAATTATTGTGCTACTCAAGTGGTTTTATTATGTGATCTCCGGGGACACCTTGTCCAACGGTGTGAAGGTGACAGCCTTGTTCTTAAGCTTAATTTATAAAAATACTTATGAATTGTGGTGACTAGTTAGTACCATCTTTGTATGCTCAAAGTGACAGCATGGGGCGTCCATAGATTTTGGAATGCAAACTTTAAGGAGTGCTTATGCATCCCTATGCAGTGAATTTGTGTTTTTTTATCAAACCGGAGAGTGGTTCGGAGTAGCATAGTGAAGTGATAATATCTATGTATTCAATTATGGTATCATTGTTGAGAGTGCCTACTAGTGAAAGTATGATCCCTAGGCCTTGTTACTAATCATTGAAACACTGTTTACAACCAGTTCTGCTACATGTTTGCTTGCTGCCATTTTTATTTTAGATTGCAGTTACCACTCATAATCATCCATTTTACTTGTATTTCACTATCTCTTCGCCGAACTAGTGCACCTATACACCTGACAAGTGTATTGAGTGTGTTGGGGACACAAGAGACTTCTTGTATCGTAATTGCAGGATTGCTTGAGAGGGATATCTTTGACCTCTACCTCCCCGAGTTTGATAAACCTTGGGTGATCCATTTAAGGGAAACTTGCTGCTGCTCTACAAACCTTTGCACTTGGAGGCCTGATGTCTACGGGTGCTTCTATTCTTGTAGACAGTGTTGGGCCTCCAAGAGCAGAGGTTTGTAGAACAGCAGCAAGTTTCCCTTAAGTGGATCAACCAAGGTCTATCGATCTCAGGGAGGAAGAGGTCAAAGATATCCCTCTCAAGCAACCCTGCAACCACAAAGCAAGAAGTCTCTTGTGTCCCCAACACACCTAATAGGTGCACTAGTTCGGCGAAGAGATAGTGAAATACAGTGGTATGAATAAGTATGAGCGATAGTAACGGCGCCGAGAAAAGTGCTTGTCGGCGTGTGGTTGATGGTGGTAATATTGCAGGAAGTACGGATGCGGTAAAACAAGTAAACAAGCAGCGATGGCAGTATTTAGGAACAAGGCCTAGGGATCATACTTTCACTAGTGGACACTCTCAACATTGATCACATAACGAGAATAAATAGATAGATGCTAGACTCTACACTCTCTTGTTGGATGATGAACACCACTAAGCGTGTAGGATTACACGAACCCTCAATGCCGGAGTTAACAAGCTCCACAATATTCGATGTTCATGTTTAAATAACCTTAGAGTGCATGACAGATCAACATAACCAAACCAAGTACTAACATAGCATGCACACTGTCACCTTCACACTACGAAAGGAGGCATAGATCACATCAATACCATCATAGCAATAGTTAACTTCCTAATCTACAAGAGATCACAATCATAGCCTACGCCAAGTACTACACGATGCACACACTATCACCATTACACCGTGCAGGAGGAATAAACTACTTTAATAACATCACAAGAGTAGCACATAGACTAATAGTGATACAAAACTCATATGAATCTCAATCATGTAAGGCAGCTCATAAGATTATTGTATTGAAGTACATAGGAGAGAGATGAGCCACATAGCTACCGGTACAGCCCTTAGCCTCGATGGAGAACTACTCTCTCCTCATGGGAGACAGCAGCGTTGATGAAGATGGCGGTGGTGTCGATGGAGGAGCCTTCCGGGGGCACTTCCCCGTCCGGCGGCGTGCCGGAACAGAGACTCCTGTCCCCCAGATCTTGGCTTCGCGATGGCGGCGGCTCTGGAAGGTTTCTCGTACCGTGGCTTTTCCCGATCGAAGTTTTAGGTCAGGGACCTTTAAATAGGCGAAGAGGCGGAGTCGGAAGGTCAACGAGGCGACGACACAGTAGGGGGGCGCGCCCCCCTCTGGCCGCGCCAGGGTGGCGTGTGGGGCCCCCAGGGCTCCCCTCTGGCGGCTCTCGGGTGTTCTGGAAGCTTCGTCCAATTCTAAGACTCTGGACGTTGATTTCGTCCAATTCCGAGAATATTTCCTTACTAGGATTTACGAAACCAAAAACAGCAGAAAACGACAGCTGGCCCTTCGGCATCTCGTCAATAGGTTAGTTCCGGAAAACGCATAAATATGACATAAAGTATGCATAAAACATGTAGATATCATCAATAATGTGGCATGGAACATAAGAAATTATCGATACGTCGGAGACGTATCAGCATCCCCAAGCTTAGTTTACGCTCGTCCCGAGCGGGTAAACGATAACAAAGATAATTTCTGGAGTGACATGCCATCATAACCTTGATCATACTATTGTAAACACATGTAATGAATGCAGCGATCAAAACAATGGTAATGACATGAGTAAACAAGCTGAATCATAAAGCAAAGACTTTTCATGAATAGTACTTTCAAGACAAGCATCAATAAGTCTTGCATAAGAGTTAACTCATAAAGCAATAAATTCATAGTAAAGGTATTGAAGCAACACAAAGGAAGATTAAGTTTCAGCGGTTGCTTTCAACTTATAACATGTATATCTCATGGATATTGTCAATGTAAAGTAATATAACAAGTGCAATATGCAAGTATGTAGGAATCAATGCACAGTTCACACAAGTGTTTGCTTCTTGAGGTGGAGAGAGATAGGTGAACCGACTCAACAATAAAAGTAAAAGAAAGGCCCTTCGCAGAGGGAAGCATTGATTGCTATATTTGTGCTAGAGCTTTGGTTTTGAAAACATATAGAGAGCATAAAAGTAAAATTTTGAGAGGTGTTTGTTGTTGTCAACGAATGGTAGTGGGCACTCTAACCCCTTGCCGGACAATCCTTCAAAGAGCGGCTCCCATGAATTATTTTTATTTTTGGGTGGCACTCCTTCCAACCTTTCTTTCACAAATCATGGCTAACCGAATCCTCGGGTGCACTGCCAACAATCTCATACCATGAAGGAGTGCCTTTTTATTTTAGTTTTATTATGATGACACTCCTCCCCACCTTTGCTTTCTCAAGCCATGGCTAACTGAATCCTTCGGGTGCCGTCCAACAATCACATACCATGGATGAGTGTCTATTTAGGTTAATTAATTTGGGACTGGGAATCCCATTGCCAGCTCTTTTTGCAAAATTATTGGATAAGCGGATGAAGCCACTAGTCCATTGGTGAAAGTTGCCCAACAAGAATGAAAGATAAACACCACATACTTCCTCATGAGCTATAAAACATTGACACAAATCAGAGGTGATAAATTTTGAATTATTTAAAGGTAGCACTCAAGCAATTTACTTTGGAATGGCGGAGAAATACCATGTAGTAGGTAGGTATGGTGGACACAAATGGCATAGTGGTTGGCTCAAGGATTTTGGATGCATGAGAAGTATTCCCTCTCGATACAAGGCTTAGGCTAGCAAGATTATTTAAAACAAACACAAGGATGAACCGGTGCAGCAAAACTCACATAAAAGACATATTGTAAACATTATAAGACTCTACACCGTCTTCCTTGTTGTTCAAACTCTTTACTAGAAATTATCTAGACCTTAGAGAGACCAATTATGCAAACCAAATTTTAGCAAGCTCTATGTATTTCTTAATTAATGGGTGCAAAGTACATGATGCAAGAGCTTAAACATGATCTATATGAGCACAACAATTGCCAAGTATCAAGTTATTCAAGACATTATACCAATTACCACATGCAGCATTTTCTGTTTCCAACCATATAACAATTAACGAAGCGGTTTCAACCTTCGCCATGAACATTATGAGCTAAGAACACATGTGTTCATATGCAACAGCGGAGCGTGTCTCTCTCCCACACAAGCATGTATTTATTCAGAGAATGAAAATAACAAAACAAAAATAAAAGCACACGGACGCTCCAAGTAAAGTACATAAGATGTGACCGAATAAAAATATAGTTTCAAGAGAAGAAACCTGATAAGTTGTCGATGAAGAAGGGGATGCCTTGGGCATCCCCAAGCTTAGACGCTTGAGTCTTCTTAAAATATGCAGGGGTGAACCACCGGGGCATCCCCAAGCTTAGAGCTTTCACTCTTCTTGATCATAGTATATCATCCTCCTCTCTTGACCCTTGAAAACTTCCTCCACACCAAACTCAAAGCAAAATCATTAGAGGGTTAGTGCATAATCAAAAACTCACATGTTCAGAGGTGACACAATCATTCTTAACACTTCTGGACATTGCTCAAAGCTACTGGAAGTTAACGGAACAAAGAAATCCATCCAACATAGCAAAAGAAGCAATGCGAAATAAAAAGGCAGAATCTGTCAAAACAGAACAGTCCGTAAAGACGAATTTTATTGAGGCACCAGACTTGCTCAAATGAAAATGCTCAAATTGAATGGAAGTTGCGTAAATATCTGAGGATCACTCACGTAAATTGGCATAATTTTCTGAGTTACCTACAGAGAATTAGGCCCAGATTCGTGACAGCAAGAAATCTATTTCTGCGCATTAATCCAAATCTAGTATGAACCTTACTATCAAAGACTTTACTTGGCACAACAATGCGATAAAAATAAGATAAGGAGAGGTTGCTACAGTAGTAACAACTTCCAAGACTCAAATACCAAATAAAAGTAACGGCGCCAGAAAAGTGCTTGCTGGCGTGTGGTTGCTGGTGGTAATATTGCAGGAAGTACAGATGCAGTAAAACAGTAAACAAGCAGCGGTAGCAGTATTTAGGAACAAGGCCTAGGGATCATACTTTCACTAGTGGACACTCTCAACATTGATCACATAACAGAATAAATAGATAGATGCTAGACTCTACACTCTCTTGTTGGATGATGAACACCACTAACTGTGTAGGATTACACGAACCCTCAATGCCGGAGTTAACAAGCTCCACAATATTCGATGTTCATGTTTAAATAACCTTAGAGTGCTTGACAGATCAACATAACCAAACCAAGTACTAACATAGCATGCACACTGTCACCTTCACACTACAAAAGGAGGCATAGATCACATCAATACCATCATAGCAATAGTTAACTTCCTAATCTACAAGAGATCACAATCATAGCCTACGCCAAGTACTACACGATGCACACACTGTCACCATTACACCGTGCAGGAGGAATAAACTACTTTAATAACATCACAAGAGTAGCACATAGACTAATAGTGATACAAAACTCATATGAATCTCAATCATGTAAGACAGCTCATGAGATTATTGTATTGAAGTACATAGGAGAGAGATGAACCACATAGCTACCGGTACAGCCCTTAGCCTCGATGGAGAACTACTCCCTCCTCATGGGAGACAGCAGCGTTGATGAAGATGGCGGTGGTGTCGATGGAGGAGCCTTCCGAGGCACTTCCCCGTCCCGGCGGCGTGCGGGAACGGAGACTCCTGTCCCCCGGATCTTGGCTTCGCGATGGCGGCGACTCTGGAAGGTTTCTCGTACCGTGGCTTTTCCCGATCGAAGTTTTAGGTCAGGGACCTTTAAATAGGCGAAGAGGCGGAGTCGGAAGGTCAACGAGGCGACGACACAGTAGGGGGCGCGCCCCCCGGCCGCGCCAGGGTGGCGTGTGGGGCCCCCAGGGCTCCCCTCTGGCGGCTCTCGGGTGTTCTGGAAGCTTCGTCCAATTCTAAGACTCTGGACGTTGATTTCGTCCAATTCCGAGAATATTTCCTTACTAGGATTTCTGAAACCAAAAACAGCAGAAAACATCAACTGGCCCTTCGGCATCTCGTCAATAGGTTAGTTCCGGAAAACGCATAAATATGACATGAAGTATGCATAGAACATGTAGATATCATCAATAATGTGGCATGGAACATAAGAAATTATCGATACGTCGGAGACGTATCGAGGCCCAACACTGTCTACAAGAATATAAGCGTGCGTAGACATCAGTAACCTCCCTCTTCGGTTACACTCTCCATTACCCCCTCCAAAAAATTCCCTTTCCCCCATTTTCGCACCGGCGGCGGTTGCGGTGACCTGGATCTGGCCTCGCATATCTGATCCTGGATGTGCTCTGTATGAGGAGCTCCTCCCTTCGTTCTCTGTCGCCGGACCGGGGTCGTCGTTTCCAGCCGCGACAGAGCCTCCGCACATCTTCTCCGACTTCCGATGTCTCCATCATCTTCCACGAGAGAGGTAAGGGGAAACTCCTCTGCTCTACACTAGTAGGAAAACCCTTATAGGTGAAGCTTAGTTCTGTGGCGCACCGTTTTGAATGCGCCACAGAAACTTATTTTGTGGCGCACCAGGCACGGTGCGCCACAGAAATAGCTTAATTTTGTGGCGCACGCTTGGGTAGTGCGCCACGAAACTATGTGGGGCCCACATCCTGCCACCACCATTTATTACTGTAGGTATTTACGTAGGCGCACATTTTGTGCTGCGCCACGAAATAACTCTTTACGTGGCGCACTGGCTTTGGTGCGCCACAGAAGTAGTTGATTCTGTGGCGCACCTTCTCCCGTGCGCCACAGAATTAAGTGACTTATATCATCTCGCGCGCCCGTGCCCTCCCCCGCCTGTTTCCCTCTCCCCTCTCCCCTCTCCTCCGTGGTCGCCTGGATCCGCCGCCGCCGCCTTCCTCCGTGGTCGCCTGGAGGATTCCTCCCCTCTCCCCTCTCCTCCGTGGTCGCCTGGATCCGCCGCCGCCGCCTTCCTCCGTGGTCGCCTGGATCCTCCATGGTCGTCGCAGCCGCCGTCGCCGTCGCCGCCGCCTTCCTCCGCGAGGGGCGCATGCCGCCGCGGTCCTCCCATCCCTGCCACATGCAGCACAAGCTGCCCCTACGGCGAGGAGGGGCCGCCGTCGCGGCAAGGTGGAGGATCCGCCGCCGCCTCCTCCTCCTCCACCCCTGCCGTCATCTTCAAGCTCGTCCTCCACCCCTGTCATCGGTGCTCTCTCTCCCCTCCCCTCCTCTCCCTCTCAATTCCTCCTCCGCTGCCCCTATGGCTTGTGTTTGCAAGCTCTGGTGATCATTTGATCACCAATTGGTTGATAATTACTTACTACTTTCTCTATCTATGCATGTTGCTTGATATACTGTGTTGTTGCTTGATTTGTATAGCTTCTCACCATGTGCTTGGTGGTTGCTTATGCTTTGAAAAGCATATGAATGGATGCATGATGCTTGCCAAGCATCCCTGTTGCCTAGCAGTTGACTAATTCATTTATCCGTGAAACTTTATCTTGTTAATGTAGATAATTGAGATGAACTACTTTGCGATAATGATTCTATTCTTGTATTTACTTAAGCTAGATGGATGCCAACTATTTTTGGGGACCCTAGCTTCATTTTGAATCCTGTTGGGTAATGATAAGTGTGTAGGCTTGGTGGTTTGGATGGTTTGGTGGTTGAATTGGCCTTTGCGGTCATGAAGCTGCCGGCTTGGTAAATCATCCGGGATGGTTTCCTTCCTAGTTCCATTTGGAAGATGCTACTATTCAATTGGTTGGCATAACCATGGTGACTTGAGTTGGTCAAATTCCTGGTCCTTGCCATTTGTACCGGGCTTCACTTGGTCTATGATTAAATGATGACCAAACATTGTTATTCCACCCTATGTTCTTGTGTTTGACATGGTCTGTTGCTATGTCTCTGTACATATTTACTTGATGGATTCTTGTGAGCTTATGGTATGCTACTATGCTACTGGTGGGCTTGTATACATACATATTTGTAGTTGCTCTTGGTTGGCCTAAGAATGCTCCCTGGCCAGATGCTTGATGTCCACAGTAGGGGATCATGTAAATGAATGCCACTCTGGTATCCTTTGAAGAAAATGGGAAGTTTATGATGGTTTAAAAGACTAGGTGATGCTAGGTTATTAAGTTGGCTGTCAAGGTTGGTTTTATCTGGTTAACTTGGATAGGCTATGTGTTCTTGCTTACTTATGCATATCCATCTCTATTGGATTGACTAGCTCGGGCTTGGCCTCTCTCTTGCCGACATCACTTGGTTACTACCAAGTGATGAATAATCCCTTATGGTACCCCAGCTTTGTTTTGAACTCAATTGAGTAATGATAAATTTCTATTTCTTGTTGGCTTTGATGAAAATAGAGATATCCACAGTAGGGGATCATGTAAATGAATGCCACTGTGGTATCCTTTGAAGAAAAAGGATCATTTCGATGGTTTTAAAAGGCTAGGTGGTGCTAGGTGATTCAGTTGGCTACCAAGACTTGTCTCATCCGGTTAGCTGGGATATGCTATGTGTTGTTGCTTGTTTAGGCATATCTATCACTTACTTGGATTTACTTGGTTCTTGATTGGCCTCTCTTTTGCCGGCATCACTTGGTCTATATACCAAGTGATGAATAATCCCTTTGGAGCATCTCGCTCCATGCATGCTATGTGTGTTTGAGCATCTTGACTTACGTCACCATGGTTGCTGGTTTGTTGGCATATGATATCTAGTTGAGATACCACTTGGCTCTTTCTTCCATTTTAGTGCCGATGATTAGAATGTTTGGTCACCTATACGCCGCAATATACTTTGTAGACGAGCCCCCCTTCCACGGCCGCCGTTCCGTGAGCGAGTCCTTGATGAGACAACAACGCCGACATGCCTCTCCGGCGCAGCACCACTTTTCTTCTCTCGCCGTCCAGTACGTGAACGAGTCCTTAATGCCAAGACGGTGCCAGCCTCCCTAGCATCATGCCGACCCCTGTTGTCGTGCTTCAGGCCGTGTCGATCACGCGCCCTGCACTCTTCGCCTTTTTGCCCGGTGAACGAATAGACTAATCGTTGGAATAAGGAAGCCGATGACGGCCGATCGCAATTTAATCTTGCGACCGGCGTCATCGGTTTCCTTATTCCAACGATCGACCTATTGGTTCACCGGGCAAGCAGGCGAACGATGCGAGGCGCGGGACGCACGGCTTGAAGCGCGCAGCACGGCCCGGCATAATGCTGGGCAGGCGGCACGGTCTTTGCATTAAGGACTCGTTCACCGGGCAGCGAGGGACCGGCGTGGTTACTGCGCCGGAGATGCAGACTCGGCGTTGTTGTGTCGTCAAGCACCCGTTGACGGAATGCCGACCGGGGAAAGGGGGCCCTTACCGCAAAGTATACGGCGGTGTATACTGCAACTATGGTTTCCGACCATAGTATTTGTGTTGACCAACAATGTATGAGGCACATATTCTATTTTGTCATTCCATTTGCTTTGAGATTTTCAAAATGCCGATGATTAAAATGTTTGGTCACCGTACACTCGGGGGTGGCGTAAGTGAGCCTGGTAAGATAGCACAAATATCAATCTCTTGTGCATCCTACCTGGCCTCGCTTACACCATCCCTGAATGTTAATATTTGTGTTGACCAACAATGTATGAGGCACTTATTCCATTTGCTTTGAGATTTTCAAAATGCTGATGATTAAAATGTTTGGTCACCGTACACTTGGGGGTGGCGTAAGTGAGCCTGGTAAGATAGCACAAATATCAATCTCTTGTGCATCGGACTTGGTCTCACTTACGCCATCCCTGAATGTTAATATTTGTGTTGACCAACAATGTATGAGGCACTTATTCCATTTTGTCATTCCATTTGCTTTGAGATTTTCAAAATGCCGATGATTAAAATGTTTGGTCAAAGTACACTCGGGAGCGGCGTAAGTGAGCCTGGTAAGATAGCACAAATATCAATCTCTTGTGCATCGGACTGGTCTCACTTACACCGTCCCTGAATGTTAATATTTGTGTTGACCAACAATGTATGAGGCATTTATTCCATTTCTCTTGTGCATCGGACTTGTTGGTCTCACTTTCTTCCATTTTCATCATAGTAGGAAGCTGGATGAAGGACCCCGATGCAAGCGAGCCTGGTGGGTAGAGATGACGGAGCAAAGGAGGAACCGGATGACGACTACTTTGTAGGATGAAGACTACTTTGTATCTCGAAATTGTGAATTTTGTATGAATTAAGAGTTGTATGCAAAACATTTGACACTTGCCACTATATATGTATCTCGATCGGGATCTAAGTAATATGATGATGATGTCTATG
The DNA here is from genome assembly GCF_022539505.1 of Lolium rigidum. NCBI lineage: Eukaryota > Viridiplantae > Streptophyta > Magnoliopsida > Poales > Poaceae > Lolium > Lolium rigidum. Next base: position 116,342,241 of record NC_061510.1, read on the forward strand.
TTATATCTGTGCTATGTACATGATATTATATCTGAATGTTGCTGTATATAACCTGTATATCTGTATATTGCTGTTTATAAACTGTATGTGTACATGAGGCATCACAAAATCGTGTATAATACAAGCAAATTCTGTGGCGCACTGCAAACGAATTCTGTGGTGCAGTCTTTTCTGTGGCGCACCTAAGAGCACGTGCGCCACAGATACGTTAACTCTGTGGCGCATGGGCTGGTGCGCCACAGAAAGCTTATTTTTGTGGCGACGTTTCTGTGGCGCACCTCCCATGCGCCATAGAATCCATTTTTGGTGCGCCACTGATGAGGCTTTTCCTACTAGTGCTACTTTATTGTTAGATTCATGTTGGTATAACTAGTTGGGTTCGATAAGACCGTTCGTAATGCTTAGATCTTGTTTGAGTAGACCGACCAGCTCCAGCTTGTGCATCACGCCGCAACACTCATAATTTGCATACAAGTCTGGATCCTAATGGTGCAGAAGAGAGCAGTTAGGCATGTTGCTTTTCCTCCAGGCATGTACGGTCCTATGTTACAAGAAGATCGGTAGAGGATGGCCAACCTAAACTACATCTACAACTACAACGATGTAGAGGCTTCCCAGATGCTTCGGATGAGAAGAGCCCCTTTCTATGCACCTCTATCGAAAAACACGTCGCAATATTTCTTCATGTCGTGGGTCATAACCAAAGGTTCAGAGTCATCCATAGCACATTCAGGCGATCCACTGAGAATATCTCTCCGTACTTCCAGCAGATGTTGTACGCAGTTGAGGAGCTCAAAGGTGAAATGATCAAGCCAACATCAATGAACACACCATCCAAGATCAAGAACAGCTACAGGTGGTTCCCGTATTTCAAGGTGAGTAAAAATTCATGTCTGTTCTACTTGTCAGATGTGTGGTACTATCAGAATATGAATGTGTGCTAATTGTTTGACAGGATTGCATTGGGGCTATTGATAGTACTCATGTGACTGCAAAGATGTTGACATCAATGTCTACAACATTCCACGGTAGGAAGCACTACACCAACCAGAACATGGTAGCATCTATGGATTTCGATATGAGTTTCACACACGTGCTTGCTGGTTGGAAGGGTTCAGCTCATGATGCAAGCATCCCATCCAACAGCTTTGTCAGGGCCTGATGGGTTGTAAATCCCTGAGGGTAAGTTCTTCCTTGGATATTTTGGATATGCATGCTGACCTAGTATTTTACCTCCATTTAGGAAAACAAGGTACCACCTCAATCAGTTTACTCCAAGGAACAACCTCAGAATGCGAAAGAATTTTTCAATCTGAGACACTCAAGCCTTAGAGTCACCATTGAGAGGGCCTTTGCTGCATTGAAGAACAGGTTCAAGGCCCTTAACCAGAAACCGTTCCACACTTTTGATACTCAACTAAAGCTCATCCTTGCTTGCTGCATTCTTCACAACTGGATCCTAATTTGGGATGAGGATGACTTCTTCGAAGAGGTTGTTATTTTTGATGAAGTTGAGACCGGCCATGGCGTTGAGGCAGGCGACAACGAAGCCTAGAAGGAGAAGAGGAAAGAGTGGGTAGACGCAATGTCGGAAGCCAGAGGCCGCACCACCATTTGAGAAGGAGAAGAACAAGTGAAGAACAAGAATCCCTCTTGATCCCTTGTTTCTCGAACCCCAGTTTGATCCCCATATGTTGAACTACCCCGTGATGATATACTGACATTTGTAGTAGCTAGGGAGTGTCGTTATGAACTACCATTTGTAGTAGCTAGGGCAGAATTCGTGAACTGCTAGCTTGGTGTGTAAATTTATTTGTGATGAGAGGTGATAGTATGGTAAGGCTACCCGTTGTAGAGAAGAGTGACCTTAGGCTTGCCTGGATGGTACCAAACATGCATACTCTCATCTCCATCGAGATTTAGAGTTGGCTGCGGGAAAACGAACAAAAAGTTTTTTTTGTCCAAACCATGCAGCCCGACCAACTAAACAACAAGTCAATTCTGGCCACTGGCTCGTTCCGGCGCGCAGGTGACCTCGCACCATTGCGCCGGTGAGATCCAAATCGGGCCCAGGCTACCAAACAGGCCCTAGAAGGTCACGCGTTTTTGTTTTTATGTTTGGCACGATTTGTAAAGCAGCATAGAGCCTGCATAAGGAGACACGTTTAATTCAGACATTCCTGGCAAGCCAAACTCTTCTCACCCTGCGGGCAAACATTTGCAGCGAGCTTGTGTGGGAGAGATGGTGGCATCCCACACGTGCCCGGGAAATTCCCGTGGGAACAAATCGCTGACCTCCAGCTAATCCTCGCCCCCTATTTACACCGTCGCGTCTCATCAGAAAATCCCCGCTACTATTCCCCCCTTTCGAGCTCTCCATCCAGGGCAACTTCTCCCCGACAAGCAGGTAAGGACCTTCATATTCTCCAGTTGGTCTAGCCCCGCCGCGGCAAGTCATCTTCCTCGTCCTCACCGGCACGTCGATTTTGTCCACCTCGTCCGACTGTCAGATCGATGGGAGTAACATAGAACTCTAGCTTAGACCTGTTTGTCCAGGCTTATTTTCTTAGATCCGGCGGTTATTAATTTATGCTAGAGTTGTAGTTTCTTCATGTAGCGTATGGTAGAGTTAGATATGTGTATTGCTTGTTTTCATTGTGAAGGGTGATCTTCAATGTTGTAGTTTCACCAGATCTCTATACAAACTCGGTGCTGAAGACGGATATGGTGGTGTCGCTTTCGTATAGGCCGGTGCCTGTAGTACTGCCCAGTGACGAAGAAGAACATCATGACATGGACACATGCTCCATGTTCATTCTGAACAGGGTGTGTGACCTTATTAATAAAAGGGTTAGAGTGGATCTTGGATTCAGGAAGTACCTGAAGGATGTTGCAGAGTCTGTTCTCAAGTACTATGGCCGTGTAGTTGCCCCGGAGGAGATCTACAACCATCTTAGGTACTGGTGAGTACGATGGGCTCATGTGACCATGGTCAGAAGGCTTGAGGGTGTGCAGTGGGTGGAAGAGACAACAAGAATATTGATAGACAATGAGTCCTACTTTGTCCACATCATGATTCGATCGACGCCTACTTTTGCAGTCATGCACTCAATTGTAAGTTGTGACAATACGATGCACTAACTATCTTCTTGTTTGCAGACTCACTTGAGGGATGGTGATCTCCTCAAGAAGCCCATAACGAACTATGCTGAGATAAAGATGATTTACGTCGGGCGCCCATCTCTCCCACTATGATCCACTGTGCTCTTAGCCACCTCATGGAGCACAAGACATATGCCACCAGGTACCTTGCGATGAGCCCGAGTGGAGGATGTCCTGGTTTATTGCCTTCCTGATGATGTATTACCTTTCAGGAGCTCGACCATTGAGTTCTTGTTGTGGGGTCGTTCTGGTGTTGATGACAGTGATGAACATCATGACGTTAATGTATATCTTGGGAGTAGCTAGGTTTGATTAAAATTGATGCCAAGTTTGTATATTTTTGGTGGTACTAGGTATGCAGAGGAGGTATGTACTAAACCCTCGGTTGAGGAACTTATGTTGGATCACGAGCTATTGTTCGTGAATTGCTGGTGCAACAATCTAATTTCTTGCTAGAATTATGTTTATGTTGTTGATTATGTGCTATATATTAGCCCTGACTGAAAATCTATTTTATCGAACGTCTTGTATGCAGTGCTGATCGTTTTGGTAAGCTCACCACAAAACGGACGTGGTAAGTGCATGTGAAAAACAGCTTGTAACCAAACACAGACGGATAATGGAAAAAATAGAAAAAGGATCCAACCAGACGACGGATCTAGGCTTCTACTGCTATACTCAAAACGATTTGTAATTTGCACAACGAGGTCACTTTTGGATCCCATAACCTCCTGCAGCTTCTATATGAAACCAAATTCTCCAAGATATTAGAAAAATCTACGGGTAGCTGGCCGCTACACTTTGAGTAGTAGTTTTCTCCGATCGATTTCACACCGGGCGGTGCAGCTGCAACGGCGTACGCGATATTCTTCGCCGCCCACGCCTCGTGATCGTAGCTGGCAGGACCGTTAGTATATGGCTCTGACATTATATTTTCGAATCCAACAAGATTTCCCAGCGCGCCATCCACCAATATATTTTTTTTTCCCTTGACCCGAGTTTTAATTCTCCGCGCTACTACTACTCCGATCCATTCCTGTGCAGAGTGCAGACTGCGGGTCAAAGTATTGGTAAATTATTTTCGTTCACGGGACAGACAGAGGAGGACAGCTAATTTTGTTGCTGTTTGTTTATAACCATTATCACGCAATCATGCCACAGGCAGATCCAGCGCGTCGCGTCACACGCAGGCTCACCCCAGCTTGTCACGAGCCACTTGCTAGCTGTAGCCTGAACCTGACACGACCGTCCGAAATATCCGACAAAATTAGACGAGCGACGAGCATTTTCTTCCCAATCAGTATGGGCGACCTCCCGTGATCGCGTTCCGATCAACGTAGCGACGAGGTAATGCCCTAGTTGACCACCCGCAGGAAAATAGGCGACTGCGTGCATGCATGCAGTGCAATGCACCCGACCTGCTGTCCACGAAACCGCGCATCCTGAACGAAAAATAGTCCATTTTATAAATTTTTATTAAACCCTCAACTAGTAGAGGTGGTGTAGATCAAACCCTAAAGTTGAAATCCCTGCCGTTTGCATGTACCCTATGTAGATCGAACCCTAAAGTTGAATTCCTTCGGTTTTACATGATCTTTTAGTTAACCTTTCATCTCATGAAGCTATAATTTGTCCTTCTCTATCTTTGGCATCGCATCATCTCCCACGACATATCCTAAACTTTGGCCAATGTGGACGAAGTTGCGCACGTTCAAAATCTCAGTTCAATCAACCGTCCGTCGCCATTGCCGCCACCAGAAAAGTTGGAATGCCAGAGGACGCACAGAGACAAAATGGACTGTCAGGTCATACTATACCGACCCAGCTTTTTTCCATGCACGCGCCACGTTGAACCACCAATACTGGCCATCCCTTTGTCACGTCGACAATCTCCATTTAGCAGGGTTAACAAGTACAAGATGGAAACGACATAGTTAAAACAAGTTCAACCTTACGGTTTGATTCTGCCCAACCTCTACGAGTTTAGGGGTTGAAAATAGACTTTTCCATAAGCAAAGGCACAGACCGCATGATGGGCATGCCATGCATGCTTAGAGAGGAGAGAGGGAAAGATTTCATTTGTGTGGCTAGGAATGACCAGCACATGCGTTTTTCCTGCATTAAAGGGAGAGAGAGAAGAGGCCATGCAGCCCAAACTGACGTAAACGGATGCGTCTGCACAGATGGGCGTATATTTGGTCCACGTTTGCATCAGAACGGACGTTGCGGATGTTTTGCGTCTAGCCGCTAGAGCGTATTTTTTGTCCGCCCAAACGCAAACGGACGAAAAACGTCCGTCCCGCCCGTGGTACAGCTGCCACCCCGCGAGGCCAGCCGCTTAATTCTTTAACCAAGTCCGCACAGACCGTGACCAGTAAGGGCATCTCCAGCGGCGCGACGCAAATGGACGCTAAGCGACCGTTTGCATCCGTCGTGATCGAAAATGCGTCTGGGCCCTCCTCCAGCGGAACGACGCAAAATGACCGGGCCGTCCGCGGCGACGCAAACCTGGCCAATATGTGTCAGGTTTGCGTCTCCGCGGACGTTGCGCGGTCGCGCCGAGCGTCCTCCTTTTCCTACCCGGTCCCGCAAGTCAGGGACATCGAAATCGACTGCTTCAATTTGCTTCTTTTCCCCTTCTTTGCTGCCCTAGTGTGACGCCACCACCCCAACCCCAGCCGCCACCGTACCGCCACAGCGCCGCAGTACTTGATACGGCTCAAACGTATCTATAATTTCTTATGTTTCATGCTACTTTTATGATGATACTCACATATTTTATACACACTTTATGTCATTATTATGCATTTTTCCGGCACTAACCTATTGACGAGATGCCGAAGAGCCAGTTGTTGTTTTATGCTGTTTTTGGTTTCAGAAATCCTACAAAGGAAATATTCTCGGAATTGGACGAAATCAACGCTCAGGGTCTTATTTTTCCACGAAGCTTCCAGAAGACCGAAAGGGAAACGAAGTGGGACGACGGGGCGCCGACACCACAGGGCCGCGCGGCCTGGGTGGGGCCCGCGCCGCCCTATGGTGTGGCCCCCCCGTCAGCCCTCCGACTCCGCCCTTCCGCCTACTTAAAGCCTTCGTCGCGAAAACCCCAGTACCGAGAGCCACGATACGGAAAACCTTCCAGAGACGCCGCCGCCGCCAATCCCATCTCGGGGGATTCAGGAGATCGCCTCCGGCACCCTGTCGGAGGGGAATCATCTCCCGGAGGACTCTTCATCACCATGATCGCCTCCGGATCGATGTGTGAGTAGTTCACCTCTGGACTATGGGTCCATAGCAGTAGCTAGATGGTTGTCTTCTCCTCATTGTGCTATCGTGTTAGATCTTGTGAGCTGCCTATCATGATCAAGATCATCTATTTGTAATGCTACATGTTGTGTTTGTTGGGATCCGATGAATATGGAATACTATGTCAAGTTGATTATCAATCTATCATATATGTTGTTTATGTTCTTGCATGCTCTCCGTTGCTAGTAGAGGCTCGGCCAAGTTGATACTTGTGACTCCAAGAGGGAGTATTTATGCTCGATAGTGGGTTCATGCCTCCATTGAATGCGGGACAGTGTGACGAAAGTTCTAAGGTTGTGGATGTGCTTGTTGTCACTAGGGATAAAACATCAATGCTTTGTCTAAGGATATTTGTGTTGATTACATTACGCACCATACTTAATGCAATTGTCCGTTGTTTGCAACTTAATACCGGAAGGGGTTCGGATGATAACTCCGAAGGTGGACTTTTTAGGCATAGATGCATGCTGGATAGCGGTCTATGTACTTTGTCGTAATGCCCTGATTAAATCTCATAGTACTCATCGTGATATATGTATATGCATTATTATGCCTTCTTTATTTGTCAATTGCCCAACTGTAATTTGTTCACCCAACATGCTATTTATCTTATGGGAGAGACACCCAGGGCCGGCCCATAAGGCGGGGCAACAGGGCGACCGCCCCGGGCCCTCGCGAGGCAGGGGCCCTGGCCCAGGTAGTAGTTCAGTATAGGATACTTTGTATCCATTAGGCCCAATAAAACAAGGAAAAGAATTAGAAAAAGAGAAAAAAGGCCCAAACCCATCACGTGAGGGGCCTAAACATACCCCTATGATGGAAAAATATAATCGATCACTGCTCCAGCACGGCAACACCCAATCAATCGTATCATTCTCCAATTTCTCCTCTGTTATTCGCGCGGTTGGCTCATCTCCTTCCCAGCTCTCCAGATTTCTCCAATCCCAGCAGAGAAGAGAGCCGCCTCCCCCTCGACCCTTTCCAATTCTGAGGTCGATGCAACCATCAATGGAGACTAATAGTGCTATTTGCCATATGTAGTGAATTTGGGAGAAGATTGAGAAGTTTTTATCGGGTGAAGAACATAGCAGAATGAAGATGATAGAAACTGATGTAATTTCAAGTTCATTAGCATCATATCTTATGGTAGCACAAAAGCCTCAAATAACAAAGTTGTTTGTTTTGAAGATGAATTGATGGTCTCTTTATGGCGCTTGGAAGATCGACCATTTTTGCAACTATACTGTTTCCATGATGTAGTTATTTGACCGTTCTTGATTCTTGCCAAGAAAAGGATAACGGATCCAAAAAGTTGGTTACCGATGAATAATTCATGGTGTGATTTTGGTAGTTCAAAGACCACCAATATACTGCTATATATGTACAACGTTGCTTTTGAAATACAATACATTCTAAAATAAACATTGTTAACAAGGGTCCATTTTGTGTCTTTGCCCCGGGGCCCTGAATATGTATGGACCGGCCCTGGAGACACCACTAGTGAACTGTGGACCCCGGTCCATTCTTTACATCTGAAATACAATCTACTGCAAACTCTGTTCTTTACTGTTCTTCGCAAACAAACATCATCTTCCACACTATACATCTAATCCTTTGTTTACAGCAAGCGGGTGAGATTCACAACCTCACTGTTACGTTGGGGCAAAGTATTTTGATTGTGTTGTGCAGGTTTGTTGTGGATATACTTCATAGGTATACCATCGACATGGTCCGATTCCGGCAAGCCCGGGTGGCCCACAAATGGTGGTGATGGCATATGGCCCACCGGGCAGCCTAGTTGTTGTTGATCAAGATGGAAGATGTCCAACCCAGGAACAAGGAGCCGGATCCGAACCGCCCTACGAAGGTAGCTGGATCCGAACCGCCCTACGAAGGTAGCCGGATCCGAACCGCCCTACAGAGGTACCCGGATCCTAACCGCCTTAGGAAGGTAGCCGGATCCGAACCGCCCTACAGAGGTACCTGGATCCGAACCGACCTACAGAGGTACCCGGATCCGAAGAGGTCTATGCCAGGAGTCAGATCCGTGAAGGCCCATGAAGAACCCGGATCCGATGACGATGTAGATGGAAGGCAGATCCTTGACGTACACGGCAAGACATTGTACCGTAGTTAGGCAACCTGTAATCCGGCTAGGACTCTCCATGTAAACCCTAGATCCGTGCGCCTATATAAGCCGGATCCCGGGAGCCTTGAGGGGGCATCTCGAGCGAGAATCGAGACAACCACAACTCATTGTAACAACGCGAAAGCGCCCAGATAATTCCAGACAAGCAGCAGTAGGCCCTGTCATCGTGCGGTGTGTTCCGAAGCTGGGTAACTCGCGTACCACCGTCCCGTGTGCACTCCGCCCTATGGCCCCTACTTCTTCTCCCCCTCATGAGGATCCCTCCTCCGAGGTACCGTCGATTAGGCAACGATAGTTGGCGCCCATCGTGGGGCCTGCGGCGTCTGGAGGCTGGAACCGGGCGGGTTCCACATCTTCATCTGCGAGACCGTTGATTTCGACGGAAACGCACTGGTAAGTAATGTAGCTACGACCGCCGCCGAGCAGGACGCAGATGCAAAGATCCGATCCGAGTCGCTGGAGCTTTCCACGGAAGAATCCGCCTTAGACCCGGAAATTTCAAATTTCGGTTTGGTAGCCGGATCCGCGACTATGTTTTTGGTAGTCGGATCCGCACCTATGTTTTTGGTTGCCGGATCCGCGCCTACATTTTTGGTAGTCGGATCCGCACCTCTATTTTTGGTTGCCGGATCCGCGCCTACGTTTTGGGTAGTCGGATCCGCACCTATATTTTTGGTTGCCGGATCTGTGCCTACGTTTTTGGTAGTCGGATCCGCACCTATATTTTGGTAGCCGGATCCATACCTACTTTTGGTAATCGGATCCGCACCTATATTTTGGTAGCCGGATCCATACCTACTTTTGGTAATCGGATCCGCACCTATATTTTTGTAGCCGGATCCATACCAAATTTTTGGTAGGTGGATCCGCACCTAAATTTTTGTAGCCGGATCCATACCAAATTTTTGGTAGGTGGATCCGCACCTAAATTTTTGGAAGTCGGATCCACACCTAAATATTGGTAGGTGGATCCGAACCGACAGGACCACTGCGACAATCAATCTTGCACCGGCTCGACGGAACGCCGAAGAAAAACCGCCACGACCGACGTTGACTCCGCTCCAAACAGCTAAGTCCCTATTTATATTTAATATTTTAAAATTTTACGATCATGAGATTAAGATTGGTTCACTCATATCCTGAGTCTTTTACCGCTTTCACTGTTGGTCATATCTTTCCCACGATTTGCCTCGCGCTCGTAAAAAACTTTGTACTTGTTTTTGCCGCCTAAGGCTCCGAAGACGCCGCAAAATTCCGTTTTCGGGCGTTAGCTTAAGTTTTCTCGGCCTACACGTTTTCTCGTTGTTTTATGTGTGGATTCCTTAGTAGTGACATCTCGGAACTTAAAGCCGGCCTCTCGTTTCGAGGTTCTTGATTGTTTCGCTATTAAGCGCTATCGCCTCAGCAGATGTTCTCGTGTTTAAAGTTTGCCGTCTCGCGAAAAGTCAAGCATATAAACCAGAAGAACGGATAAACCAACACTTGCTTAAAACATATAAATTACATTAACTGTTCAAGATAGACGAGTTTTTTCCGCCTTGACAGTTTTATGTTGTTCAACTGCTGCATAGTTTCAGCTTCAAAACATTTGTTCAAAGGCCGTTTTTTGTTCCGCCTTACATTTGTTTGTTGAACATGGTCAAAGAAACAATTTAATACAAATGTGTTTTTGTGTTTATATATCGAGTACATGATGCTTGGACCTTCAACAGTCCTTGAACTAAGGTGTTTTCAAGCAGGCCTAGCAATCGCGAGAAGCCCAGGGGAAGCTAGCCGGATCCATATGAGATAAGGTTAGGCGGATCCGTAGCATGCACAGCTGGAAAAGCAACTTGAGCCTTGATTCCGCTATGCTTAGTCAGAACCAACCCTCGGGGGCTGCGATTTTGATCTTAAGTGAAAAGTGTGTTTCCTTTCGAGTATTAGTGCTGGAAATTTCCGCCTAGATGCTTGGGATTTACACTATTCCTTGGTCACATATAAAGATAAAGCTACTCTAAGAGCTCCAAGCCGGATTTTCAAGTAAATTCACCTTGGCGCTCGGGGGCTACATCGATGAAGTTCTCTTTGGAAAAACAAGCCAAAAAATTTCCACCTTGACGCTTGGGGCTAAGTTTCTGAGCATCGAGTTTCCTTAGAGCAAGCCGACTCAACGCTCGGGGGCTACATACATATGGTTATGTCAAGAAAAATTTCAAAGATGGTGAAAATCTGGCTAACTAGTCGGATCCGCACCTAATTTTTGGTAGCCGGATCCGCACCTATATATTTGGTAGCCGGATCCGCACCTAATTTTTGGTAGACGGATCCGCACCTCAGTTTTTGGTAGCCGGATCCGCACCTAATTTTTGGTAGCCGGATCCGCACCTAATTTTTGGTAGTCGGATCCGCACCTCAGTTTTTGGTAGCCGGATCCGCACCTAATTTTGGGTAGTCGGATCCGCACCTCAGTTTTTGGTAGCCGGATCCGCACCTAATTTTGGGTAGTTGGATCCGCACCTCAGTTTTTGGTAGCCGGATCCGCACCTAATTTTTGTTAGTCGGATCCGCACCTAAATTTTGGGTAGTCGGATCCACACCTATATTTTGGCTAGTCAGATCCGAACCTACATTTGGCTAGTCGGATCCATACCGAAGATTACGTTGGATGGTGTCTCCGAAGAATCTGACCATTGGATCATGAAGTTTCCGACCAATACTTGGTTGGAGATATGAAGTTTGGAGTCCTTCATGATTCTCTATTATTCGTTCCAGCCAAAGGATGAAGATACATGCACAAGCTGAGCTGGATGGAAGAACGGTGAATCTTGGAGAACTCCGGGGGCTACTGTTGTGGATATACTTCATAGGTATACCATCGACATGGTCCGATTCCGGCAAGCCCGGGTGGCCCACAAATGGTGGTGATGGCATATGGCCCACCGGGCAGCCTAGTTGTTGTTGATCAAGATGGAAGATGTCCAACCCAGGAACAAGGAGCCGGATCCGAACCGCCCTACGAAGGTAGCCGGATCCGAACCGCCCTACGAAGGTAGCCGGATCCGAACCGCCCTACAGAGGTACCCGGATCCTAACCGCCTTAGGAAGGTAGCTAGATCCGAACCGCCCTACAGAGGTACCCGGATCCGAACCGACCTACAGAGGTACCCGGATCCGAAGAGGTCTATGCCAGGAGTCAGATCCGTGAAGGCCCATGAAGAACCCGGATCCAGTACGATGTAGATGGAAGGCAGATCCTTGACGTACACGGCAAGACATTGTACCGTAGTTAGGCAACCTGTAATCCGGCTAGGACTCTCCATGTAAACCCTAGATCCGTGCGCCTATATAAGCCGGATCCCGGGAGCCTTGAGGGGGCATCTCGAGCGAGAAGCGAGACAACCACAACTCATTGTAACAACGCGAAAGCGCCCAGATAATTCCAGACAAGCAGCAGTAGGCCCTGTCATCGTGCAGGTGTTCCGAAGCTGGGTAACTCGCGTACCACCGTCCCGTGTGCACTCCGCCCTATGGACCCTAATTCTTCTCCCCCTCGTGAGGATCCCTCCTCCGAGGTACCGTCGATTAGGCAACGACAAGGTTCCACGTTGGCGCCGGAATCCCTGGTGTTGCGCCGCACTACACTCCGCCACCAAAAACCTTCACGTGCTCCTTGACTCCTACTGGTTCGATAACCTTGGTTTCTTACTGAGGAAAAACTTTTCGCTGTACACGTCACACCTTCCTCTTGGGGTTCCCAACGGATGTGTGTCTTACACGCCATCAAGACAGTTTTCTGGCGCCGTTGCCGGGGAGATCAAGACACGCTGCAAGGGGAGTCTCCCACATCCAATCTCTTTACTTTGTTTTTGTCTTGCTTTATTTTATTTACTGCTTTGTTTGCTCTCTATATCAAAAATACAAAAAAATTAGTTGCTAGATTTACTTTATTTACTGTCTTGTTCTCTATATTGAAAAGACAAAAAAATTAGTTACTTGCATTTACTTTATTTAGTTTGCTTTATTTACTACTGCTAAAATGAATACTCCTGAAAATACTAAGTTGTGTGACTTCACTAGCACAAATAATAATGATTTCCTATGCACAACTAATGCTCCACCTGCTACTACAGCAGAATTTTTTGAAATTAAACCTGCTTTACTAAATCTTGTTATGAGAGAGCAATTTTCTGGTGTTAGTTCTGATGATGCTGCTGCTGCTCATCTTAATAATTGTGTTGAACTTTGTGAAATGCAAAAGTATAAGGATGTAGATGATGACATTATAAAATTAAAATTGTTTTCTTTCTCCTTAAGAGGAAGAGCTAAAGATTGGTTGCTATCTTTGCCTAAGAATAGTATTGATTCATGGACTAAATGTAAGGATGCTTTTATTGGTAGATATTATCCTCCCGCTAAAATTATATCTTTGAGAAGTAGCATAATGAATTTTAAGCAATTGGATAATGAACATGTTGCTCAAGCATGGGAGAGAATGAAATCTTTGGTGAAGAATTGCCCTACCCATGGACTCGACTACTTGGATGATCATCCAAACCTTTTATGCAGGATTGAATTTTTCTTCGCGGAACCTATTGGATTCAGCTGCTGGAGGTACCTTTATGTCCATTAATTTGGGGGCGGCAACAAAGCTTCTTGATGATATGATGATAAATTACTCTGAATGGCACACTGAAAGGGCTCCACAAGGTAAGAAGGTAAATTCGTTGAAGAAACCTCCTCCTTGAGTGATAAGATTGATGCTATTATGTCTATGTTTGTGAATGGTAGATCTAATGTTGATCCTAATAATGTTCCTTTAGCTTCATTGGTTGCCCAAGAAGAGCATGTTGATGTGAACTTCATTAAAAGTAATAATTTCAACAACAATGCTTATAGGAATAATTACGGTAACAACTATAGGCCATATCCTTCTGCTAATGGTAATGGTTATGGTAATTCTTATGGGAATTCTTACAACAATAATAGGAGTGTACCCCCTGGTCTTGAAGCCATGCTTAAAGAATTTATTAGTACACAAACTGCTTTTAACAAATCTGTTGAAGCAAAGCTTGATAAAATTGATATTCTTGCTTCTAAGGTTGATAGTCTTGCCTCAGAGGTTGATCTTTTAAAATTGAAAGTTATGCCTAATGAAGATAAAAATATTAAGTCATTTGCTACAGAAAACGCCATCCAAGTTCGAATTATTGATAATATTAGATTGATGGCTGAATTGCATGCTAGGTGGGAAAGAGAAGAAAACGAAAAACTAGCTAAAGAGAATAATGTAGCTAAAGTTTGGACTGTTACCACCACTAGTAATGATAATGTTTCACATGTTGCTACACCTCCTACTATCAATGGTAAAATAATTGGTGTTGGCAATGTTTCTACTCGTAGTGCAAAGCGTGCAAAATTGCCTGAAACTGCTAAAACTGCTGAAACTGTTTGAGATAAAACTGCTGAAATTTTTCAAAATATTAGGGACAATGATCCCATTGCTGTAGATCATAATGGTTTAGATTTTGATGATTGTCACATCTCTGAAGTTATAAAGTTCTTACAAAAACTTGCTAAAAGTCCCAATGCTAGTGCTATAAATTTGGCCTTTACAAAACATATTACAAATGCTCTCATAAAAGCTAGAGAGGAGAAACTAAAACTTGAAACTTCTATTCCTAGGAAGTTAGAAGATGGTTGGGAGCCCATCATTAAGATGAGGGTCAATGATTTTGATTGTAATGCTTTATGTGATCTTGGTGCAAGTATTTTTGTTATGCCTAAGAAAATCTATGATATGCTTGACTTGCCACTATTGAAAAATTGTTATTTGGATGTTAATCTTGCTGATCATTCTATAAAGAAACCTTTGTGGAGGATTGATAATGTTCGCATTATGGTTAACAATAACCTTGTCCCCGTTGATTTTGTTGTCTTGGATATTGAATGCAATGCATCTTGTCCCATTATATTGGGAAGATCTTTTCTTCGAACTGTTGGTGCTACCATTGATATGAAGGAAGGTAATATTAAATATCAATTTACTCTCAAGAAAGGTATGGAACAGTTCCCTAGAAAGAGAATGAAGTTACCTTATGATTCTATTATTAGAACAAATTATGATGTCGATGCTTCATCTCTTGATAATACTTGATTCACACTTTCTGCGCCTAGCTGAAAGACGTTAAAGAAAAGCGCTTATGGGAGACAACCCATCATTTTACTTCTGCACTTTTGTTTTATATTTGAGTCTTGGAAGTTGTTACTACTGTAGCAACCTCTCATTATCTTTATTTTATTGCATTGTTGTGCCAAGTAAAGTCTTTGATAGTAAAGTCAATACTAGATTTGGATTACTGCGCGTGAAACAGATTTCTTGCTGTCACGAAATTGAGCAGACCCTTCTGTAGGAAATTTTGAAAAATCTGCCAATTTACGTGCGTGATCCTCAGATATGTACGCAACTTTCATTCAATTTGAGCATTTTCATCTGAGAAAGTTAAGTGCCCCTGAAAATTTCGTCTTTACGGACTGTTCTGTTTTGACAGATTCTGCCTTTTATTTCGCATTGCCTGTTTTGTTATGTTTGATGGATTTCTTTGTTCCATTAACTTTCAGTAGCTTTGTGCAATGTCCAGAAGTGTTTAGAATGACTATGTCACCTCTGAATATATGAATTTTCAATTATGCACTAACCCTCTAATGAGTTTGTTTTGAGTTTGGTGTGGAGAAAGTTTTCAAGGGTCAAGAGAGGAGGATGATACAATATGATCAAGAAGAGTGAAAAGTCTAAGCTTGGGGATGTCCCCCGTGGTTCATCCCTGCATATTTTAAGAAGACTCAAGCATCTAAGCTTGGGGATGCCCAAGGCATCCCTTTTTCATCGACAACTTATCAGGTCACCTCTAGTGAAACTATATTTTTATTTCGTCACATCTTATGTGCTTTACTTGGAGCGTCTATTTGTTTTTGTTTTTGTTTTTGTTTGAATAAAATCGGATCCTAGCATTCCTTGTTTGGGAGAGAGACACGCTCCGCTGTTTCGTATGAACACATATGTTCTTAGCTTTACTTTTAATGTTCATGGCGGAGGTTGAAACTGCTTCGTTCATTGTTATATGGTTGGAAACACAAAATGCTTCATGTGGTAATTTGTATAATGTCTTTAATAATTTGATACTTGGCAATTGTTGTGCTCATATAGATCATGTTTAAGCTCTTGCAACATGTACTTTGCACCCATTAATGAAGAACTACATAGAGCTTGTTAAAATTTGGTTTGCATGATTGGTCTCTAGAGTCTAGATATTTTCTCGGTTAAGGTGTTTGAACAACAAGGAGACGATGTAAAGTCTTATAATGCTTGCAATATGTTCATATGTAAGCTTTGCTGCACCGTTTTATACTTGAGTTTGCTTCAAACAACCTTGCTAGCCTAGCCTTGTATTGAGAGGGATTACTTCTCGTGCATCCAAATCCTTGAGCCAAAAACTATGCCATTTGTGTTCACCATACCTACCTACTACATGGTATTTCTCTGCCATTCCAAAGTAAATTACTTGAGTGCTACCTTTAAAAGTTCTATCCTTTGTCTTTGCAATATATAGCTCATGGGAAAATAGCCTTAAAAACTATTGTGGTGAAGAATATGTACTTATGTATCTTATTTCTTAATAAGTTGCTTGTTGAGCGGTAACCATGTTTCTGGGACGCCATCAACTATTACACCTTTGTTGAATATCATGTGAGTTGCTATGCATGTTCGTCTTGTCTGAAGTAAGGGCGATTTTCATGATCAAATGGCTTGAGTATGCATATTGTTAGAGAAGAACATTGGGCCGCTAACTAAAGCCATGAATCATGGTGGAAGTTTCAGTTTGGACAATTAATCCTCAATCTCTTATGAGAATATTATCTCGTTGTTGAATGCTTATGCATTAAAGAGGATTCCATTATCCGTTGTCTATGTTGTCCCGGTATGGATGTCTAAGTTGAGAATAATCAAAAACGAGAAATCAAATGCGATCTTTCTCCTTAGACCTTTGTACGGGCGGCATAGAGGTACCCCTTTGTGACACTTGGTTGAAACATATGTTATGCAATGATAATCCATGTTAATCCAAGCTAATTAGGACAAGGTGCGAGCACTATTGGTAATCAATGCATGAGGCTTGCAACTTATAGGATATCTTATACATAACACATATGATTTATTACTACCGTTGACAAAATTGTTTCTATGTTTTCAAAATGAAAAGCTCTAGCACAAAAAAAGTAATCCATGCTTCCCTCTGCGAAGGGCCTTTCTTCTACTTTATTGTTGAGTCAGTTCACCTATTCTTTCTATCTTAGAAGCAAACACTTGTATCAACTGTGTGCATTGATTCTTACATGTTTACCTATTGCACTTGTTATATTACTTTGTGTTGACAATTATCCATGAGATATACATGTTGAAGTTGAAAGCAACCGCTGAAACTTATATCTTCCTTTGTGTTGTTTCGAAAGCTTTCTACTAAGAATCTATTGCTTTATGAGTAACTCTTATGCAAGTCTTATTGATGCTTGTCTTGAAAGTATTATTCATGAAAAGTCTTTGCTATATGATTCATTTGTTTACTCATTGTCTTCACCATTGCTTCGAATCGCTGCATTCATCTCATATGCTTTACAATAGTATTGATCAAGATTAAGATAGCATGTCACTTCAGAAATTATCCTTGTTATCGTTTACCTACTCGAGGGCGAGTAGGAACTAAGCTTGGGGATGCTTGATACGTCTCAAACGTATCTATAATTTCTTATGTTCCATGCTACTTTTATGATGATACTCACATGTTTTATACACACTTTATGTCATTATTATGCAGTTTCCGGCACTAACCTATTGACGAGATGCGGAAGAGCCGATTGCTGTGTTTCTGCTGTTTTTGGTTTCAGAAATCCTACAAAGGAAATATTCTCGGAATTGGACGAAATCAACGCCCAGGGTCTTATTTTTCCACGAAGCTTCCAGAAGACTGATGACGCGTAAAGCACACGCCCGTTGGGAACCCCAAGTGGAAGGTGTGATGCGTACAGCAGCAAGTTTCCCTCAGTAAGAAACCAAGGTTTATCGAACCAGTAGGAGTCAAGAAACACGTTGAAGGTTGTTGGTGGCGGAGTGTAGTGCGGTGCAACACCAGGGATTCCGGCGCCAACGTGGAACCTGCACAACACAATCACAGAACTTTGCCCCAACGTAACAGTGAGGTTGTCAATCTCACCGGCTTGCTGTAAACAAAGGATTAGATGTATAGTATGGATGATGATGGTTGTTTGCGAAGAACAGTAAAGAACAATTGCAGTAGATTGTATTTCAGATGAGTACTATGAGATCTAATCAGGGCATTACGACGAAGTACATAGACCGCTATCCAGCATGCATATATGCCTAAAAAGTCCACTTTCAGGTTATCATCCGAACCCCCTCCAGTATTAAGTTGTAAACAACAGACAATCGCATTAAGTATGGTGCTGTTGCGGTCAGAAACCCACCGGCGGGCAGCGACTGGCAACACCGTAGAGCCGGGAACAACTCAGGGCTGCGGCTGGCCCCAGTCCCTCAGAGCGACGGCCCGCAAAGCCTTCTGGTCGCACGTCCGATGCTGTCGCAAGGGCGTGCCACCTGACCTATACCTAGTCGGGAAGGTGTTGGATGATGCCTCGCTTAGTTTCCTGCATGGCATACACGTAAACGTTAAATACGAGCCTCGATCGGCTCTCGGGTTATCTCGTGAATCGGCTCAAAGAGCCGATCCACCCATGATTCGTACAAGGTGTCCGAATATATGGTGGTCCTGCTTGATCAAGATAAAGCTAAAGCGATCTACGACGATTTAGGGTTTTCACCGCATAATCGGATCATCCTACTCACGATTGGGCCTCGCGCTCGCGTACGGTGATCGTAAGCCGATCCTAGACGAGGGCCTAAAAACCAACACGAGGTTGATCCCCGGAACATCCTGTCTAGGGCCAGCAAACTACACCCTACACGCCGCTGGATCCTCCAACCCTTTGTAAGGCCTAACTATTGCGGATATTAAACTAATCCTTGAAGAACAAGGAGCAACCGTAACGGATCGGATCTACTAAACAATGATCAAGCGGGGTGCCGCCCCTACACCTAAGATAGGTGTAAGGGCGGCTAGATGTATAAGGGTTGCACTACGACAGCATATGATACGAAGAACAATGCTAACCCTAACACATCTAAGATAACTACGTTGCTCACCATAAAAAAGGCTTCGACACGAGCAACGCATGAACAACGTAATAAGCTTATGCTTGCCTAGATCGCAAGATGCGATCTAGGCGACATGGTGCTTACCGGAAGAAACCCTCGAGACGAAGGAGTTGGCGATGCGCCGAGATTGGTTGTGTTGAACGTTGGTTGTTGTTTATTCCATAAACCCTAGATACATATTTATAGTCCCGGGGACTTTCTAATTCAGGCGTGCACCTAACCGTGCACGGGTAAAACTCTAACTTCTAAATTAAGATGCGATTTACTATAATACGGATACATGGGCAATTTAGCCCAACTTCTTCGTGTCGGGCCGCTTCGAGAGATCCTCCACGCGTTTAACCTTCAAGCCCATCTCACCTACGGCCCATCTCCCGATTTAGCCAAAATCTGGTGATAACACATGCCCCCTGGTTTTGGTAATGATAATTTCAAAACCACTCGTTTTCTCTCCGAGGGGTCATGTCGTGGCGGAAGCGGAACCGTCGCGAGTATTCTTCATCATGACGACTTGCCTTCCCAACTTCTCCGCACGATTTGACGAGTTTTTGGCACCACTTCCTCGAAAACCGTTCGAACATTAAATCCCCACTTCTTTTATTTAACCGTACCGAACAGTTCTCCTCCTCATCCTCTCCGCATTAGCACTCCAAAAGCCCTTCGCGCACCATGTCTTCTTCTTCCTCCGCCTCATCGGGACTTTCCCTCGAGTCCTCTTCCTCCCACGAGCCGACGCCGAACGGGACCCACAAGAGGTCCATGCGGCCAACACCCGCCGCGCCATAGAGGCCGGGGAGGAGCCCGGCCATGACTTCTCCATCCGAGTCCGAGGACGACAAGTCCTCGACGGACGGGGAGAGCGACCTCCGCTTCCTCGCCGACGGGGAATCGGAGGAGGAGAGCGATGACGATCGTTTCTCCTGGGATGACTTCACCTCCTCCGAGGAGGTGAAGGAGGAGGAGGAGGAGGACGACGACGACGACGACAGCCCCTCCGACGAGCCGCCGGCCAAGCGCCACTGCCCCTGGCCGGGGAATCTCAGTGACTACGACAGCGACGACGACGACGACGAGGAGGATGAGGACAACGAAGGTCCGCCGGCGGCCGCTACAGCGAGCCGACGACGAGCCCGCCGGGAGCAGCGCCGACAGCGGCGATGAGGGTGACGACGAGGGCAGCGACGGCCCGTAGATAGGACCCTTTAGCATAGGATCAGTAGTAGTAGACGGGGCAATGTATCCCCTTAGTACTCCCTTTTGAGAGCAATCAGCTCTTCTATGTAAGAAATCTCGTTTATCAATGAAGAAATTCCCCAATTTGATTTTGCCGATTTCCTTTATGCCAATTTAGCCGATTTCCCTTCGTACTGATCCCGCCGATCGTCACTTAGCCAATGCCCAATGAGCCGATGACAACGCATCGGTCTCTCATGATCCATTCTTCATCCCTTTGACGTCGGAGTGATCGTGAATTTGATCAATGCTCAAAAGCTGATGTTACCATACCAATCCTTCACGATCTATCTTTCACCTTTTTCGACCGATGACTTTGAGCTCTGGTGGACAACGAGGCAGACCAACGCCTTTAAGAGAGCCCCAGAACCGCTGCTGAAACGACTTGATGCTGAAGCCGATACCTCTGGACATTCAGATATTCAGTGATACTCTTCAACCTGCCCAGTCCCCTTGAAAAAGGTTATGATGGAGGGCCATCCGATGAAATCTCACTCGGCTTCTTAAGAACAGAATATCTACGCCGTCAGTTGCCCCCCGAGCCTTCATCAAGGCGAGCACAGCAGTGGGCTAACCAAATGTGTCACCATCGGTTTCCAAGTCATGATGCAGAGCCAGCCGATTTCAACAAAATCGGCTCCCCGGACAGAGAGAACCTTCGGGGTGAGCTGCCCCCCGAGCTTCTTCAGTCCACTTCTCGCGCCTTGCAGGTCAGATCGGGTCCTTTCCTTTGGCGGATCTGATGCAACCCATCCCTAACATGATCTGCACGTCCAGGCTGCTCTTGGCATTGGCATTGGTCCATTGAGTCTCTGCTTATAACAGTTGTATCTCTTGAGTCGATGGCCATGCATCGGCTTTCTATCCTTAAGTCGATGTCTGCGCATCGGCTGTGCTTAAAAAATTTTGAATTTTTTTACGGCCGATTTATGTATCGGCCCCCATACTTCAATACCCACAATCAAAGGATATCTTGGACTGCTGGGCATTTGACAGACGCTTCTACTGCATATCCTCGTGTTTTATCCACCTGGATGCCCCCCCGAGCCGATTCTTTCAAGGGACTTGATGGTATCGGCTCTTCAGGTATCCCTTGTTAGATCGAATGTTGAACCCAGGTAGAATGTACAGTGAGGATAATTTTGGCCGATTGCTGGAATCGGCCTCCACGTTGAATCGCTCAATGAAGGTTTTGTAATGTTCCTTCATAGATTTTTGGGGCCGATCACAAGGATCAGCCTCGCCACGTTTGCTCATTGATTTGCTCCAGCTATATGGTCAGGCCAGTGGATAAGACCAGCCTAACTTCATCCTTTGTCATGTCGATGCGCTCGCCGTCGTCCACCTTGAGTGCATCGTTTAATCCTCGAGCAGTAAACTCCGTTGGGAGGATGAGCACCATGTTTGTGCCAGCCGATGTCTCATCATCGGCTTTCTTTTGTCTGGGGCGCTACTCTTTCCTTTGTGGCCGACCTTCTTCGTCCAGGGTTCGCTGAATTTTGGCGGCCAGATCAGGCCGTGCCTTCCTCAACGTGTGCATGTATAACCTTTCAGCTTCCTCCAACCCACGCAGATGCTGAACCCTTCGCTTTTGGGAACAGGCCGAGCCCATCGGGGCACCACCTTGGCCGATGATACTTGTCTTCTTCATCATCGTCCTCTAGTTCCTCGAGATCTTCCACCGAGCGGACTCGGCATGCTTGTTCCGAGGCGGGAGAGGCCCTAGACGTTTGAACACGGACACGTTAGGCTGCATCCTTCTTCTTCGTTTACATTGCGGGCAATTGCCGATTGTTGGCAATCGGCTCATTCCTGAATCCCAGCGGTGTACTGAAGAAGGGCAGTCCCAGTGCCTATCCACGTCGTCTTGCTCCCTCGACTTTTCCTTGGCGTGGCGCTCATATCGTTCCTCGTCGTGATCATGCCGACGACGTCTCCTGTCGTCCCTAGCCAGACGATCCTTTTCATCATCGTCATTGTATCGTCGGCGCCGGTCATACTGACTCACATACTTGTTGAGGAGGTGATCGGAGAGAGGTCGGCTGATATCCGATGTTCTTCACTTCTCCCTCTCGTGACGTAGCGCTTGCCGTCGTGGCGGAGCCGATCGCGTGGAGCGGCTTCCTCTGTGTCTTTGCTATGAGAGCAGCTGCCCTCATCTCCGTCCTTACCGAGTGGTGCCCGGGTCCTACCATGTTGATATTGCACGAGAAATCTGGCTGGCACCCTCCATGGTAAGTATACTCCACCATGTTAACGGCGGGGAAGGGGTGTGTGTCGACCTTCATGGCGTATTGGTTGAAAATTAGCCGCCCTTTTTCTATCGCCATTTGGATCTGCTGACGCCACACCCTGCAGTCGTTGGTGGCGTGGGTGAACGTGTTATGCCACTTGCAGTATGGCTTTCCGTTCAGCTCTTGCACCGTGGGGATCTTGTGGCCTTCGGGTACCTTTAGCTGCTTCTCCGTGAGTAAGAGGTCGAAAATCTGCTCAGCTTTGGTCACGTCGAAGTCGAACCCTTTTGGAGGACTGATGTCTACGTTCCCCCTCCTTTCCTGTAGACAGTGTTGGGCCCCCAAGAGCAGAGGTTTGTAGAACAGCAGCAAGTTTTCCCTTAAGTGGATCACCCAAGGTTTATCGAACTCAGGGAGGAAGAGGTCAAAGATATCCCTCTCATGCAACCACTGCAACCACAAAGCAAGAAGTCTCTTGTGTCCCCAACACACCTAATAGGTGCACTAGTTCGGCGAAGAGATAGTGAAATACAGGTGGTATGAATAAGTAGTAGCAACGGTGCCGGAAAATAGCTTGTCGGCGTGTAGTTGATGGTGGTAGTATTGCAGCGAGTAGTAACGCAGTAAAACAATAAACAAGCGGTAGTAACTCAGCGGTATTTAGGAACAAGGCCTAGGGATTACACTTTCACTAGTGGACACTCTCAACATTGATCACATAACAGAATAGATAAATGCATACTCTACACTTTTGTTGGATGATGAACACATTGCGTAGGATTACACGAACCCTCAATGCCGGAGTTAACAAGCTCCACAATAATGCTCATGTTTTAGTAACCTTTTAGTGTAAGATAGATCAACAGACTAAACCAAGTACTAGCATAGCATGCACACTTGTAACCTTCATGCATATGTAGGAGGAATAGATCACATCAATACCATCATAATGATAATTAACTCCACAATCTACAAGAGATCATGATCATAGCCTACGACAAGAACCACACGGTGCACACACTAGTCACCGTTACACACGTGAAGGAGGAATAGAACTACTTTAATAACATCACTAGAGTAGCACATAGATGAATTGTGATACAAAACTCATATGAATCTCAATCATGTAAAGCAGCTCATGAGATCATTGTATTGAAGTACATGGAAGAGAGATGAACCACATAGCTACCGGTACAGCCCCGAGCCTCGATGAAGAACTACTCCCTCCTCATGGGAGCAGCAGCGGTGATGAAGATGGCGGTGGAGATGGCAGCGGTGTCGATGGAGATGCCTTCCGGGGGCACTTCCCCGCTCCGGCAGGGTGCCGGAACAGAGACTCCTGTCCCCCAGATCTTGGCTTCGCGATGGCGGCGGCTCTGGAAGGTTTCACGTGGTTTTCGTCGAACGCCCCGAGGTTTTTAGGTCGGGGGCTTTATATAGGCGGAGAGGCGGCGCGGGAGGGCTTACGGGGGCCCACACCCTAGGGGGCGCCCCCCCCTTGGCCGCGCCGGGGTGTGGTGTGGTGGCCCCGCCCCCTTCTCTGGCGGTTCTCGTGTGTTCGGATGCTTCCGGGTAAAATAGGAACACTGGGCGTTGATTTCGTCCGATTCGAGAATATTTCGTTACTAGGATTTCTGAAACCAAAAACAGCGGAAAACGAGAGCGGCACTTCGGCATCTTGTTAATAGGTTAGTTCCGGAAAATGCACGAATATGACATAAAGTGTGCATATAACATGTAGATAACATCAATAATGTGGCATGGAACACAAGAAATTATCGATACGTTGGAGACGTATCAGCATCCCCAAGCTTAGTTCTGCTCGTCCCGAGCAGGTAAAACGATAACAAAGATAATTTCTGGAGTGACATGCCATCATAAACTTGATCATACTATTTGTAAAGCATATGTAGTGAATGCAGCGATCAAAACGATGTATATGACATGGGTAAACAATTGAATCATAAAGCAAAGACTTTTCATGAATAGCACTTCAAGACAAGCATCAATAAGTCTTGCATAAGAGTTAACTCATAAAGTAATAATTCAAAGTAAAGGTATTGAAGCAACACAAAGGAAGATGAAGTTTCAGCGGTTGCTTTCAACTTATAACATGTATATCTCATGGATAATTGTCAATGCAAAGCAATATAACAAATGCAATATGCAAATATGTAAGAATCAATGCACAGTTCACACAAGTGTTTGCTTCTTGAGATGGAGAGAAATAGGTGAAGCTGACTCAACAATGAAAGTAAAAGAATGGTCCTCCATAGAGGAAAAGCATCGATTGCTATATTTGTGCTAGAGCTTTGATTTCGAAAACATGAAACAATTTTGTCAACGGTAGTAATAAAGCATATGCATCATGTAAATTATATCTTATAAGTTGCAAGTCTCATGCATAGTATGCTAATAGTGCCCGCACCTTGTCCTAATTAACTTGGACTACCGGATCTTTGCAATGCACATGTTTTAACCAAGTGTCACAATGGGGTACCTCCATGCCGCTCTGTACAAAGGTCTAAGGAGAAAGCTCGCATTTTGGATTTCTCGCTTTTGATTATTCTCAACTTAGACATCCATACCGGGACAACATGGACAACAGATAATGGACTCCTCTTTAATGCATAAGCATGTGGCAACAATTATTATTCTCATATGAGATTGAGGATATATGTCCAAGACTGAAACTTCCACCATGAATCATGGCTTTAGTTAGCGGCCCAAAGTTCTTCTCTAACAATATGCATGCTCCAACCATGAAGGTGGTAGATCTCTCTTGCTTCGGACAAGACGGACATGCATAGCAACTCACATGATATCCAACAAAGAATAGTTGATGGCGTCCCCGAAACATGGTTATCGCTCAACAAGCAACTTAATAAGAGATAAAGTGCATAAGTACATATTCAATACCAAAATAGTTTTTAAGCTATTTGTCCCATGAGCTATATATTGCAAAGGTGAATGATGGAATTTTAAAGGTAGCACTCAAGCAATTTACTTTGGAATGGCGGATAAATACCATGTAGTAGGTAGGTATGGTGGACACAAATGGCATAGTGGTTGGCTTAAGTATTTTGGATGCATGAGAAGTATTCCCTCTCGATACAAGGTTTAGGCTAGCAAGGTTATTTGAAACAAACACAAGGATGAACCGGTGCAGCAAAACTCACATAAAAGACATATTGAAAACATTATAAGACTCTACACCGTCTTCCTTGTTGTTCAAAACTCAATACTAGAAATTATCTAGACTTTAGAGAGACCAATTATGCAAACCAAATTTTAGCAAGCTCTATGTATCTCTTCATTAATAGGTGCAAAGCATATGATGCAAGAGCTTAAACATGAGCACAACAATTGCCAAGTATCACATTATCCAAGACATTATAGCAATTTACTACATGTATCATTTTCCAATTCCAACCATATAACAATTTAACGAAGAAGAAACTTCGCCATGAACACTAAAAGATAAAGCGAAGAACACATGTGTTCATATGAACCAGCGGAGCGTGTCTCTCTCCCACACAAGCATTTATTCAAACAAAAACAAAAACAAAAGCACACGGACGCTCCAAGTAAAGTACATAAGATGTGGCCGAATAAAAATATAGTTTCAAGAGAAGGAACCTGATAATTTGTCGATGAAGAAGGGGATGCCTTGGGCATCCCCAAGCTTAGATGCTTGAGTCTTCTTGAAATATGCAGGGATGAACCACGGGGGCATCCCAAAGCTTAGAGCTTTCACTCTCCTTGATCATAGTATATCATCCTCCTCTCTTGACCCTTGAAAACTTCTTCCACACCAAACTTTAAGCAAACTCTGTTGACTGCCAAAACCCACCGGCGGGCAGCGGCCTTGTCAACACCGTAGAGCCGGGAAGAGCCTAGAGCTGCGGCTGGCTGAGACCCCTTCGAGCGACGGCCCGCAATGCTCTTCTGGTCACACGCGGCGATGCGAAGTGCAGGGCGTGCCACCTGACCTATACCTGGTCGGGAAGGTGATGGGGATGCCTCGCTTAGTTTCTGCGGGGCATACATGTAAACATTAAATACGAGCCTCGATCGGCTCTCAGGTTGTCTCGTGAATCGGCTCAAAGAGCCGATCCACCCATGATTCGTACGGGGTGCACGAATACTTGGTGGTCCTGCTTGATAAAGATAGAGCTAATGAGATCTACGACGATTTAGGGTTTTCACCGCATAATCGGATTATCCTACTCCAGAGTTGGGCCTCGCGGCCACGCACGGTGCTCGTAAGCCGATCCTAAACAAGGCCTAAAAACCAACATGAAGTTGATCCTCGGAACATCCTGTTTAGGACTTGCGAACGCCACCCTACGTGCCACTCGGATCCCCCCCCTTTGTAAGGCCTAACTATTGCAGATATTAAACTAATCCTTGTAGAACAAGGAGCAATCATAACGGATCAGATCTACTAAATAATGATCAAGCGGGGTGCCGCCCCCACACCTGAGATAGGTGTGAGGGCGGCTAGATATGCAAGGGTTGCACTACGTAAGCATGCTTAAACGAAGAACAATGCTAACCCTAACACATCTATGATAACTACGTTGCTCGCCATCAAAAGCGCTTCTGTACGAGCAACGCATGAACAACGTGGGGCTTGTCTTGCCTAGATCGCAAGATGCGATCTAGGCGACATGTCGCTACCTGATAGAAACCCTCGAGACGAAGGAGTTGGCGATGCGCAGAGATTGGTTTGTTTGGGGTTGAACGTGAGTTGTTGTTTATTCCATAAACCCTAGGTACATATTTATAGTCCAGGGGACTTTCTAATGTGGGCGTGCACCAAACCGTGCACGGGTAAGATTCTACTTTCTAAACTAAGATGCGATCTAATATTTTACAGATACAAGGGCAATTAAACCCAACTTGGTATAACGAGCCGATTCACGTAATCCTCCATGTATATTTCCTTAAGCCCATCTTGATTGCGGCCCACCTCGACTCGGTTAAATTCTGGTGATAACACATGCCCCCCTGGTTTTGGAATTGGTAATTCCAAAATCACTCTGCTCCTTCGTCGGGTCATGTCGTGGCGGAACCGTCGCGATATCCGTCACCATGATGACTTGCCTTCTCAACTTCTCCGCGTGACTTGGCAGTCTTTTCTCTTTCTTTCAAGCACCACTCCCTCGAAGCTGCTTGTGGCATTGAATTTCCACCATATCCCCTTTATTTAACCGCTATGAACAGTTCTGCTCTGCATCTCCCTTCGCATTAGCAGTCCAAAAGTCCTCCTGCGCCATCATGTCTTCTTCCTCCTCTGCCCCATCGGATCCTTCCAGCCAGTCCTCCATGTCCCGTGAGCCGACGCCGGAGCACAACCCGGCGGCGGTCCATGCGGCCAACACCCGTCGCGCCATTGCGGCCGGGGAGGAGTCAGACCATGACTTCTCCATCTGGTCCGAGGACGACCGGTCCTCGACGGACGGGGAGAGCGACCTCCGTTTCCTCGCCGACGGGGAATCGGAGGAGGAGAGCGATGACGATCGCTTCTCCTGGGACGACTTCACCTCCTCCGAGGGGTGAAGGAGGAGGAAGAGGAGGAGGA
This sequence comes from Lolium rigidum, assembly GCF_022539505.1. Taxonomy (NCBI): domain Eukaryota; kingdom Viridiplantae; phylum Streptophyta; class Magnoliopsida; order Poales; family Poaceae; genus Lolium; species Lolium rigidum. Next base: position 116,370,179 of record NC_061510.1, read on the forward strand.
GGACGGCGACGAGAGCTCCTCCGACGAGCCGCCGGCCAAGCGGTTCCGCCCTTGGCCGGGCAACCTTAGCGATTTCGACAGCGACGAGGACGACGCTGACGAAGAAGACGAAGACAACGAGGGCCCGGTCGGCGGCCATTGGAGCGACGACGAGCCCGCCGGGAGCAGCGCCGACAGTGGCGACGACGGCGACGACGAGGGCAGTGATGGCCCATAGATAGGACCCCTAGAACAGGGCCAGTAGTAGTAGATGGGGCAATGGATCCCCTAGTATTTCCCTTTTGAGAGGAATTAGCTCTTTATGTAAGAAACCTCATCCAATCAATGAAGAACTTTTCCCCAATTTGATTTTGCCGATTTCTTCTGAGTTTAATTAAGCCGATTCCCTCTTCTACCGACCTTGCCGATTCGTCCCCTTTGCCAATGCGTAATGAGCCGATCGTACCGCATCGGTCCTTTGAAATTCACCCTTCCCTTCTTCAACTGATGATTTTCTAAATCTGGTGGAAAATGCAGAATCTTCAGGAAAACCTTTGAACTTTTCCAAACAAACCCAAAAATCCTTTTCAGTACTCATCATTGTGAGGAAGGTCGCAGTGAAGGATCAGCCGATGGTATCCCCATCGGCTCTTTAAACGAGTATCCACTAGGCCTGCTGCCCCCGAGCCTTACTCGAGGCGAGAATGTCGAGAGAAAATGCGCCACGGCCGATCCTTTTTCTTCTTCGACAGCCGATAATCTTCCGTTTCAGCTGAACTAGCCCCACAGATTGGAAATCCTGGATTTGGTGGAGGCTTGATAAACATCGCACAACTAGAGTCGATGGCTACGCATCAGCTGTTTCTTGATTCTGAAGTCGATGCCTGCTGCATCGGCTGTGCTTGAAAATTTCCGAATTTTCATATATATTTTTTTTTACGGCCGACCTGTGCATCGGCCCCCATATTCCAATACCCATCACCAGAAGATGAGATGCTTCCGTTGCATATCCTCGTATTTTGTCTACACAGGTGCCCCAGAGCCGATTCTGTCAAGAGAATTGATGGTATCGGCTCCGTTGGATAACATGTTGAACCCGGGCGAGAATGGTGGGTGAGGATAATTTTGGCCGATTGCTGGAATCGGCCTCCACGTTGCTTGCTCGGTGAAGGTTTTGTAAGTTCCCTTCATAAATTTTTAGGGCCGATCACAAGGATCAGCCTTGCCCGATTTGCTCACTGGTTTGATCTTGCTACTCGGTCAGGCTGGATAACACCAACCCAACCTCTGACTTGATGCGCCTGCTGTCGTCCACCTTGAGTGCATCGTAAACTCGTGGAGCACTAAGCTACTGTCGGCAAGGCGAGTACCATGTTTGTGCCAGCCGATGTCTCATCATCGGCTTTCCTCTGTTTAGGGCGCCACTCCATTTTTCGTGGACGACCCTCTTCATCCGGGGTTCGTTGAACCTTTGCGGCGAGATCAGGTCGTGCCTTCCTTAGCGTATGCGGGTATAACCTTTCGGCTTCCTCCGGGCCGCGCAATCGCTGAACCCTCGCGCTTTTGGGAACGGCTGAGTCCGTCGGGGCACCACCTTGGCCGGTGGTACTGTCTTCTTCTACTTCTCCCTCGTCTTCTGAATCCTCAAGATCTGCCCAACGAGGTGACTCAGCGCGTTTGCTTTGTGGCGGGAGAGGCCCTAGGCGCTCGAACACGGACACGTTGATTGCCTCCTTCTTCTTCTTGTTGCATTACGGGCAATTGCCGATTGTGGGCAATCGGCTCATTCCTGAATCCCAGCGGTGTCCGAAGAAGGGACGGTCCGAGTGCACAGCGTTGTCGTCTTGCTCCCTTGATTCTTCTTTGGCACAGCGCTCGTGCTCCTCCTCATCGCGATTACGCCGACGATGTCTTCGGGCTTCTCTAGCCAGACGATCTCCTTCATCATCATAATTGGACCGTCGGCGTTGGTCATACTGACTCACATATTTGTTGAGGAGGTGATCAGAGAGAGGCCGTTGATATCTTATGTTCTTCACCTCTCCCTGCGTGACGTAGCGCTTGCCATCATGACGGAGCCGATCGCGTGGAGCGGCCTCCTCTGTGTCCTTGCTATGAGAGCAGCTGCCCTCATCTCCATCTTTGCCAGAGTGGTTCCCAGGTCCTACCATGTTGATGCTGAACGAGTGACCTGGCTGGCAACCCTCAGGGTAGGTGACTTCCACCATGTTAACGGCGGGGAAGGGTTGGGTGTCGACCTTCATGGCGTGCTGGTTGAAAATTAGCCGCCCCTTCTCTATCGCCGCTTGGATGTGCTGACGCCACACCACTGCGGTCGTTGGTGGCATGGGAAAGCGAGTTGTGGAATTTGCGGTACGGCTTTCCGTTTAGCTCTTTCGCCGTGGGGAACTTGAGACCTTCGGGAATCGTCAAGCTTGTTTCTCCTTGAGCGAGGAGGTCGAAGATTTGTTCGGTCTTGGTCACGTCAAAATCAAATCCCACAGGGCGGCCACTGGTGGCTTTACCCATTTGTAGGACACGGGGTTCCTCCCCGAGTCCATTCAGCCACTTGCTACTTCTTGGTCTCCCGCGAGCACTTCATCTTCCTCTGTATCGACCATGACTACTGCACGCTTGAACTTGTCTTGGTACAGGTCCGAGTGGCGCTGTTCACATGTTGATAGTTTCTGAACCATGTGCGCTAGCGAGGATAATCTGCTTGGGAGGCCATGTCCTTGAGCTGTGTTGCAAGGCACTGCTACGCCAACTCGATTGCTTCCTTTTCAGTTATACGAACCGAATAACATCGGTTCCTAAGATTCCTGAAGCGGCTGGATGTACTCGCGTCACCGTTTCCCCGCGCTTCGACGTAGTTGTGCTAGATCGGCAATGCTAGACTCGGAAGCTTCGAATGGTATTGCATATGGAGCTGTTCTTCCAATTGCTTCCAAGGCTGGATGGAGTTTGCTGGCAAAGAGGTGTACCATCCAAAAGCCGATCCCGTGAGGGACTGTGAAAAGAGCCTCACGCGTAGCTGATCCGACACCGAAGCCGGTCCTAGTTGAGCCAAATATCGGCCGACGTGCTCGATGGGGGCTGGAGCCATCTGATCCACTGAATTTGGAGAAGTCAGGGAGCCGATATTTAGGTGGCAGCGGGATCATCTCGTAATCGTCGGGGTACGGCTTGGAATAGCCGACTGCCCTTCTTTTCGGCACCATGCCGAACTGGTCTCTCAGTATGGTGCGATCTGATCCGCTGTGTCTGGCTGTAGGAGTTGCACTACGAAGATTCGCCGGGGTGGCGTACTTAGCCAGCCATGTTTGCTTTTCCAGCTCGAGCCAACTGCGGGAGCTGGGCTCGGGAGTTTCGTCGGTGTGGCGTACTTAGTTAGCCACGTACGCTCTCAAGCTGCGTTGGCGACGTTCCTCCTGTCTTCGCCGGAGTCCCCGATGTTGTGGCCTGGTTTGTGAGTGCCCGGTTACCACAATGCGGCACATACGTGCACGCGTATCCTTGAGGGATCTCCTTAGGCACCTCAGTCAAGAACTGGTAGTCACTAGGGTCACCACCAACCTTGTAGACGACGAATGCCGGTGTAGTCGGCACTTCAGCAGGTGCTGCCAACGCATATGGCAGCGGTGGACGGGACTGGAGTGGCAACTCTCCTTGATGAGTCCCGAGAGCTGGTCCGACGGCGAGTACTGGTGGCTCATGATCTCTGGATTACGCGCGGAGCGACACGCTCCAACACGTTGACCAAGTTTTCGAGTGGCGATGTAGCGAGTGAGCCACCAAGTAGTTGATCTCTGCCGCGAGGCCACTGGTGCGTTCCTCCGACGGGCGAGAGAGATCTATCCCATCGAGTGCACCTTGAGGTGAGAATCCCTTCCATCCGATGCCATGGGAACGGGTTCTGCGAAAGGAGCCGATGAGGTCGGCTTCGAGGGTGGCCTTGATCTCGTTGTATTGCTTCTTGAGCTCGTCAGGCAGCTCCTCGTAGGTGACTGGCGTGCCGTCCGCCATCTCAGATGTAGATGGCGATGTGGTCGATGTAGACGATTGTCCCACCGAGCGTGCCAGAATGTGTTGACTGTCAAAACCCACCGGCGGGCAGCGGCCTTGTCAACACCGTAGAGCCGGGAAGAGCCTAGAGCTGCGGCTGGCTGAGACCCCTCCGAGCGACGGCCCGCAATGCTCTTCTGGTCACACGCGGCGATGCGAAGTGCAAGGGCGTGCCACCCGACCTATACCTGGTCGGGAAGGTGATGGGGATGCCTCGCTTAGTTTCTGCCGGGGCATACATGTAAACATTAAATACGAGCCTCGATCGGCTCTCAGGTTGTCCTGTGAATCGGCTCAAAGAGCCGATCCACGCATGATTCGTACGGGGTGCACGAATACTTGGTGGTCCTGCTTGATCAAGATAGAGCTAATGAGATCTACGACGATTTAGGGTTTTCACCGCATAATCGGATCATCCTACTCCAGGTTGGGCCTCGCGGCCACGCACGGTGCTCGTAAGCCGATCCTAAACAAGGCCTAAAAACCAACATGAAGTTGATCCTCGGAACATCCTGTTTAGGACTTGCGAACGCCACCCTACGTGCCACTTGGATCCTCCCCCCTTTGTAAGGCCTAACTATTGCGGATATTAAACTAATCCTTGTAGAACAAGGAGCAATCATAACGGATCAGATCTACTAAATAATGATCAAGCGGGGTGCCGCCCCACACCTGAGATAGGTGTGAGGGCGGCTAGATATGCAAAGGTTGCACTACGTAAGCATGCTTAAACGAAGAACAATGCTAACCCTAACACATCTATGATAACTACGTTGCTCGCCATCAAAAGCGCTTCGATACGAGCAACGCATGAACAACGTGGGGCTTGTGCTGCCTAGATCGCAAGATGCGATCTAGGCAGCATGTCGCTACCGATAGAAACCCTCGAGACGAAGGAGTTGGCGATGCGCCGAGATTGGTTTGTTTGGGGTTGAACGTGAGTTGTTGTTTATTCCATAAACCCTAGGTACATATTTATAGTCCAGGGGACTTTCTAATGTGGGCGTGCACCAAACCGTGCACGGGTAAGATTCTAATTTCTAAACTAAGATGCGATCTAATATTTTACAGATACAAGGGCAATTAAACCCAACTTGGTATAACAGGCCGATTCACGTAATCCTCCATGTATATTTCCTTAAGCCCATCTTGATTGCGGCCCACCTCTGACTCGGTTAAATTCTGGTGATAACAAACTCATTAGAGGGTTAGTGCATAATCAAAAACTCACATGTTCAGAGGTGACACAATCATTCTTAACACTTCTGGACATTGCTCAAAGCTACTGGAAGGTAATGGAACAAAGAAATCCACCCAACACAGCGAAAGAAGCAATGCGAAATAAAAGGCAGAATCTGTCAAAAACAGAACAGTCCGTAAAGACGAATTTTAAAATGGCACCAGACTTGCTCAAATGGAAAAACTCAAAACTAATGAAAGTTGCGTACATATCTGAGGATCACTCACGTAAATTGGCATAATTTTCTGAGTTACCTACAGAGAATTAGACCCAGATTCGTGACGAGACAGCAATGCTGTTTCTGCGCAGCAATCCAAATCTAGCATCAACTTTACCATAGAGACTTTACTTGGCACAACAAAACACAAAACTAAGATAAGGAGAGGTTGCTACAGTAGTAAACAACTTCCAAGACACAAATATAAAACAAAGTACTGTAGCAAAATAACACATGGGTTATCTCCCAAGAAGTTCTTTCTTTTTAGCCATTAAGATGGGCTCAGCGAGTTTTAATGATGCACTCGCAAGAAATAGTATTTGAAGCAAAAGAGAGCATCAAGAGGCAAATTCAAAACACATTTAAGTCTAACATGCTTCCTATGCATAGGAATCTTGTAAATAAACAAGTTCATAAAGAGCAAAGTAACAAGCATAGGAAGATAAAACAAGTGTAGCTTCAAAAATTTCAGCACATAGAGAGGCATTTTAGTAACATGAAAATTTCTACAACCATATTTTCCTCTCTCATAATAACTTTCAGTAGCAACATGAGCAAACTCAACAATATAACTATCACATAAAGCATTCTTATCATGAGTCTCATGCATAAAATTATTACTCTCCACATAGGCATAATCAATTTTATTAGTTGTAGTGGGAGCAAATTCAACAAAGTAGCTATCATTATTATTCTCATCAAGTGTAGGAGGCATAGTATAATCACAACAAAATTTACTCTCCATAGTAGGTGGCACCAAAAGACCACTATCATTATAATCATCAGAAATAGGAGGCAAAGTATCATTAAAGAAAATTTTCTCCTCAATGCTTGGGGGACTAAAAAGATCATGAAAACCAGCTTCCCCAAGCTTAGAACTTTCTATATTATTATCAACAATGGTGTTCGAAGCGTTCATACTAATATTACTACCAGCATGCAAAGAAGATTTCATAGGTTTTTTAATTTTCACATCAAACAATCCATGTTTTAAATCAGGAAATAGAATAAGAAGCTCACTCTTGTACATTATGCCAAACTAGTGTAGACAAGAAACAACAAGATGCAATTGCAGGATCTAAAGGAAATAGCTTTGAGCACACACACAACGGTAACAGAAAAGTACTTTACCTGAGACCGTAGTATGAGAGCCTTTTTACCTTTCCTCCCCGGCAACGGCGCCGAGAAAATAGCTTGATGTCTACGTTCCCCTCCTTTCACTGTAGACGAGTGTTGGGCCCCCAAGAGCGAGAGGTTTGTAGAGCAGCAGCAAGTTTTCCCTTAAGTGGATCACCCAAGGTTTATCGAACTCGGGGAGGAAGAGGTCAAAGATATCCCTCTCATGCAACCACTGCAACCACAAAGCAAGAAGTCTCTTGTGTCCCCAACACACCTAATAGGTGCACTAGTTCGGCGAAGAGATAGTGAAATACAGGTGGTATGAATAAGTAGTAGCAACGGTGCCAGAAAATAGCTTGCTGGCGTGTAGTTGATGGTGGTAGTATTGCAGCAGTAGTAACGCAGTAAAACAGTAAACAAGCAGTAGTAACTCAGCAGTATTTAGGAACAAGGCCTAGGGATTACACTTTCACTAGTGGACACTCTCAACATTGATCACATAACAGAATAGATAAATGCATACTCTACACTTTTGTTGGATGATGAACACATTGCGTAGGATTACACGAACCCTCAATGCCGGAGTTAACAAGCTCCACAATAATGCTCATGTTTTAGTAACCTTTAGTGTAAGATAGATCAACACGACTAAACCAAGTACTAGCATAGCATGCACACTTGTAACCTTCATGCATATGTAGGAGGAATAGATCACATCAATACCATCATAATGATAATTAACTCCACAATCTACAAGAGATCATGATCATAGCCTACGACAAGAACCACACGGTGCACACACTAGTCACCGTTACACACGTGCAGGAGGAATAGAACTACTTTAATAACATCACTAGAGTGGCACATAGATGAATTGTGATACAAAACTCATATGAATCTCAATCATGTAAAGCAGCTCATGAGATCATTGTATTGAAGTACATGGAAGAGAGATGAACCACATAGCTACCGGTACAGCCCCGAGCCTCGATGGAGAACTACTCCCTCCTCATGGGAGCAGCGGCGGTGATGAAGATGGCGGTGGAGATGGCAGCGGTGTCGATGGAGAAGCCTTCGGGGGCACTTCCCCGCTCCGGCGGGTGCGCGGAACGGAGACTCCTGTCCCCCGGATCTTGGCTTCGCGATGGCGGCGGCTCCGGAAGGTTTCCGTGGTTTTCGTCGAACGCCCCGAGGTTTTTAGGTCGGGGGCTTTATATAGGCGGAGAGGCGGCGCGGGAGGGCTTACGGGGGGCCCACACCCTAGGGGCGCGCCCCCCTTGGCCGCGCCGGGGTGTGGTGTGGTGGCCCTTCCCCCTTCTGCGGCGGTTCTCGTGTGTTACGGATGCTTCCGGGTAAAATAGGAACCCGGGCGTTGATTTCGTCCGATTCCGAGAATATTTCGTTACTAGGATTTCTGAAACCAAAAACAGCAGAAAACGAGAAGCGGCACTTCGGCATCTTGTTAATAGGTTAGTTCCAGAAAATGCACGAATATGACATAAAGTGTGCATATAACATGTAGATAACATCAATAATGTGGCATGGAACACAAGAAATTATCGATACGTTGGAGACGTATCAAGGACCTTGTGGCTTAACCCACTTACAGGACACGGGGTTTGCCGCCCGAGCCCATTCAGCCACTGCTACCTCTTGATCTCCCGCAGCACCTTCATCCTCGTCTGCCTCAACCAGGACCACCGCTCGCTTGAATTTGTCCTGGTAAACATCCGGGTGGCGCTTGTTCATATGCTTGACGGCTTCTGCACCATGTGCGCCAATGAAGGGTAATCTGCTTGGGAGGCCACGTCCTTGATCGATGATGAGAGACCCACTACCGCCAACTCGACTGCTTCTTTTTCACTTACGTGAACCGAATAGCATCGGTTCCTCACGGTCTCGAAGCACTTGGATGTATTCGACACTTGTTTCCCGCGCTTCGTCGTACTTGTGCTAGATCGGCAATGCCGGCCTCGGAAGCCTCTCGAGTGATACTCGCTCATGGAACTGCTCTTCTAACTGCTTCCAAGTCCGGATTGAGTTCGGTGGCAACGATGTGTACCACCCGAAAGCCGATCCTGTGAGGGACTGTGCGAAGAACCTCACACGCAGCTCGTCTGATGCTGAGATCGTGCCGAGCTGTGCCAAATATCGGCTCACATGCTCGATGGAGCTGGAACCATCTGATCCACTAAACTTTGTGAAGTCGGGGAGCCGATATTTGGGTGGTAGCGGGATCAATTCGTACTCGTTGGGGTACGGCTTGGTATAGCCGAACGTCTTCCTTTTCGGCATCATGCCGAACTGATCTTTCGAATTGTACAAATCTGATCCGCGGTGATGGCCGAAGGTGTCGAACCACGAAGATTCGCCGGGGTGGCATACTTAGCCAGCCATGCTTGCTTTTCCGGTTCCGAGCCAAGCTGCAGGAGCTGGGCTCTGGAGGTTTGTCGGAGTGGCGTACTTAGCTAACCACGTTTGCTTCTCAAGATCTGCTCCCGACGTTCCTCCTGCTGTTCCAGAGGTCCCTGCTGTTGCAGCCTGGTTTGGGAGTGCCCAGTGTACTGCGATCGCAGTACGTATGCGCACGCGTATCCGTGCGGGATCTCCTTGGGCGCCTCAGGTAGGAATTGGTAGTCGCTAGGGTCACCACCAATCTTGTAGACGACGTATGCCGATGAGTTCGGCACTTCGGTGCTGCCAACGCGAACGGCGGCGGCGGACGGGACTGGAGTGGCATCTCTCCTTGGTAAGTCCCCGAGCTGGTCCCGACGGAGAATACCGATGGCTCATGATTTCCTGGATCACGCGCGAGCGACACGCTCCAAAGTGTTCACCGGGCTCTCGGAGTGGCGGTGCGGCGAATGAGCCACCATGAAGTTGATCTCCTGACGCGGCGATCCGGTGCGTTCTTCCGACGGGGCGGATAGGTCCACTCCATCGAGCGCGCCTTCGGTGAGAACCCCTTCCACCTGATGCCATGGGAGCGGGTTACGTGGAAAGAGCCGATGAGGTCGGCTTCGAGGACTGCCTTGATCTCGTCATGCTTCTTCTTGAGCTCGTCAGTCAGATCCTCGTACTTGACCGGAGTGCTTTCCGCCATCTCGGATGTAGATGGCGATGCGGTGGATGTCGAAGATTGTCCCACCGGGCGTGCCACAATGTGTTGCGGTCAGAAAACCACCGGCGGGCAGCGGCAGCAGCACCGTAGAGCCGGGAACAACTCGGGGCTGCGGCCGGCCCCGGTCCCTCGGAGCGACGGCCCGCAAAGCCTTACGGTTGCACGTCCCGATGCTTGTCGCAAGGGCGTGCCACCTGACCTATACCAGTCGGGGAAGGTGTTGGATGATGCCTCGCTTAGTTTCTGCATGGCATACACGTAAACGTTAAATACGAGCCTCGATCGGCTCTCGAGGTTATCCGTGAATCGGCTCAAAGAGCCGATCCACCCATGATTCGTACAAGGTTTCCGAATATATGGTGGTCTGCTTGATCAAGATAAAGCTAAAGCGATCTACGACGATTTAGGGTTTTCACCGCATAATCGGATCATCCTACTCACGATTGGGCCTCGCGCTCGCGTACGGTGATCGTAAGCCGATCCTAGTCGGGGCCTAAAAACCAACACGAGGTTGATCCCCGGAACATCCTGTCTAGGGCCAGCAAACTACACCCTACACGCCGCTGGATCCTCCAACCCTTTGTAAGGCCTAACTATTGCGGATATTAAACTAATCCTTGAAGAACAAGGAGCAACCGTAACGGATCGGATCTACTAAACAATGATCAAGCGGGGTGCCGCCCCTACACCTAAGATAGGTGTAAGGGCGGCTAGATGTATAAGGGTTGCACTACGACGAGCATATGATACGAAGAACAATGCTAACCCTAACACATCTAAGATAACTACGTTGCTCGCCATCAAAAGGCTTCAGCACGAGCAACGCATGAACAACGTAATAAGCTTATGCTGCCTAGATCGCAAGATGCGATCTAGGCAGCATGGTGCTTACCGGAAGAAACCCTCGAGACGAAGGAGTTGGCGATGCGCCGAGATTGGTTGTTGTTTATTCCATAAACCCTAGATACATATTTATAGTCCCGGGGACTTTCTAATTCAGGCGTGCACCTAACCGTGCACGGGTAAAACTCTAACTTCTAAATTAAGATGCGATTTACTATAATACAGATACATGGGCAATTTAGCCCAACTTCTTCGTGTCAGGCCGCTTCAGAGATCCTCCACGCGTTTAAGCTTCAAGACCATCTCACCTACGGCCCATCTCCTGATTTAGCCAAAATCTGGTGATAACAGTGCGTAATGTAATCAACACAAATATCCTTAGACAAAGCATCGATGTTTTATCCCTAGTGGCAACAGCACATCCACAACCTTAGAACTTTCTTTCACTGTCCCAGATTTAATGGAGGCATGAACCCACTATCGAGCATAAATACTCCCTATTGGAGTCACAAGTATCAACTTGGCCGGAGCCTCTACTAGCAACGGAGAGCATGCAAGAACATAAATAACATATATGATAGATTGATAATCAACTTGACATAGTATTCAATATTCATCGGATCCCAACAAACACAACATGAAGGATTACAAATAGATGATCTTGATCATGATAGGCAGCTCACAAGATCTAAACATAATAGCACAAGAGGAGAAGACAATCATCTAGCTACTGCTATGGACCCATAGTCCAGGGGTGGACTACTCACACATCGATCCGGAGGCGATCATGGCGATGAAGAGACCTCCGGGAGATGATTCCCCTCTCCGGCAGGGTGCCGGAGGCGATCTCCTGAATCCCCCGAGATGGGATTGGCGGCGGCGGCGTCTCTGGAAGGTTTTCCGTATCGTGGCTCTCGGTACTGGGGGTTTCACGACGAAGGCTTTAAGTGGATGGAAGGGCAGGTCAAGGGGCGTCACGAGGGGCCCACACAACAGGGCTGCGCGGCCAGGGCTTGGGCCGCGCAGCCTTGTTGTGTCGCCACCTCGTGGCCCCACTTCGTCTCTCCCTCGGACTTCTGGAAGCTTCGTGGAAAAATAGGCCCCTGGGCGTTGATTTCGTCCAATTCCGAGAATATTTCCTTACTAGGATTTACTGAAACCAAAAACAGCGAGAAAACAACAAGCTGGCTCTTCGGCATCTCGTCAATAGGTTAGTGCTTAGGAAAATGCATAATAATGACATATAATGTGTATAAAACATGTGAGTATCATCATAAAAGTAGCATGGAACATAAGAAATTATAGATACGTTTGAGACGTATCAAGCATCCCCAAGCTTAGTTCCTACTCGCCCTCGAGTAGGTAAACGATAACAAAGATAATTTCTGAAGTGACATGCTATCATAATCATGATCATACTATTGTAAAGCATATGAGATGAATGCAGCGATTCGAAGCAATGATGAAGATAATGAGTAAACAAATGAATCATATAGCAAAGACTTTTCATGAATAATTCTTTCAAGACAAGCATCAATAAGACTTGCATAAGAGTTACTCATAAAGCAATAAATTCAAAGTAAAGGCATTGAAGCAACACAAAGGAAGATATAAGTTTCAGCGGTTGCTTTCAACTTCAACATGTATATCTCATGGATAATTGTCAACACAAAGCAATATAACAAGTGCAATAGGTAAACATGTAAGAATCAATGCACACGAGTTGATACAAGTGTTTGCTTCGGGATAGAAAGAATAGGCAAACTGACTCAACAATAAAGTAGAAGATAGGCCCTTCGCGAGAGGAAGCATTGATTACTATATTTGTGCTAGAGCTTTTCATTTTGAAAACAAGAAACAATTTTGTCAATGGTAGTAATAAAGCATATGTGTTATGTATAATATATCCTATAAGTTGCAAGCCTCATGCATAGTATACCAATAGTGCTCGCACCTTGTCCTAATTAGCTTCGATTAACACGGATTATCATTGCATAGCATATGTTTCAACCAAGTGTCACAAAGGGGTACCTCTATGCCGCCTGTACAAAGGTCTAAGGAGAAAGTTCGCATTGGATTTCTCGCTTTTGATTTTTCTCAACTTAGACATCCATACCGGGACAACATAGACAACAGATAATGGACTCCTCTTTAATGCATAAGCATTCAACAACAATTTATTTTCTCATAAGAGATTGAGGATTAGTTGTCCACACTGAAACTTCCACCATGAATCATGGCTTTAGTTAGCGGCCCAATGTTCTTCTCTAACAGTATGCATACTCAAACCACTTGATCATGAAAATCGCCCTTACTTCGAGACAAGACGAACATGCATAGCAACTCACATGATATTCAACAAAGGTAAAAGTTGATGGCGTCCCCAGAAACATGGTTACCGCTCAACAAGCAACTTATTAAGAAATAAGACACATAAGTACATATTCTTCACCACAATAGTTTTTAAGGCTACTTTCCCATGAGCTATATATTGCAAAGGCAAAGAATAGAAATTTTAAAGGTAGCACTCAAGTAATGTACTTTGGAATGGCGGAGAAATACCATGTGGTAGGTAGGTATGGTGGACACAAATGGCATGGTTATTGGCTCAAGGATTTGGATGCACGAGAAGAATTCCTCTCAATACAAGGTTAGGCTAGCAATGTTGTTTGAAGCAAACTCAAGTATAAAAGGTGCAGCAAAGCTCACATATGAACATATTGTAACTATTATAATACTTTATATTGTCTCCTTGCTGTTCAAACACCTCAACCAGAAAATATCTAGACTCTAGAGATCAATCATGCAAACCAAATTTTAACAAGCTCTATGTAGTTATTCATTAATGGGTACAAGGTACATGATGCAAGATCTTAAACAAGATCTATATGAGCACAACAATTGCCAATTATCACATTATTCAAGACATTAAACCATTTACCACATGCGGCATTTTCCGTTTCCAACCATATAACAATGAATGAAATAGTCTAACTTTCGCAATGAACATTAAAGATAAAGCTAAGAACATATGTGTTCATACGAAACAGCGGAGCGTGTCTCTCTCCCAAACAAAGAATGCTAGGATCCAATTTATTTAAACAAAAACAAAAACAAACAGACGCTCCAAGTAAAGCACATAAGATGTGACGAAATAAAAATATAGTTTCACTAGAGGAACCTGATAAGTTGTCGATGAAGAAGGGATGCCTTGGGCATCCCCAAGCTTAGACGCTTGAGTCTTCTTAAAATATGCAGGGATGAACCACGGGGGCATCCCCAAGCTTTGACTTTTCACTCTTCTTGATCATATTGTATCATCCTCCTCTCTTGACCCTTGAACTTCCTCCACACCAAACTCGAAACAAACTCATTAGAGGGTCAGTGCATAATTCATATATTCAGAGGTGACATAATCATTCTTAACACTTCTGGACATTGCACAAAGCTACTGAAATTTAATGGAACAAAGAAATCCATCAAACATAGCAAAACATGCAATACGAAATAAAAGGCAGAATCTGTCAAAACAGAACAGTTCGTAAAGACGAATTTTAAAGTGGCACCAGACTTGCTCAGATGAAAATTCCCAAATTGAATGAAAGTTGCGTACATATCTGAGGATCACGCACGTAAATTGGCAGATTTTTTTAATTTTTCTACAGAGACTACTGCTCAAATTCGTGACAGCAAGAAATCTGTTCCGCGCAGTAATCCAAATCTAGTATTGGTTTTACTATCAAAGGCTTTACTTGGCACAACAATGCAATAAAATAAAGATAAGGAGAGGTTGCTACAGTAGTAAAAACTTCCAAGACTCAAATATAAAATAAAGGTGCAGAAGTAAAATAATGGGTTGTCTCCCATAAGCGCTTTTCTTTAACGCCTTTCAGCTAGGCGCAGAAAGTGTGTATCAAGTATTATCAAGAATCGAAGCATCAACATCATAATATATTATATACTAAAAGCAAAATAAGAGTGTTTTTCGAGGCATCAGGTTAATCCACATATGCTAAAAAATTATAAACCGATGATTTTAATTTTAACGTCTGAGATTAAAAGATAAGATGTGTTACGCACAACAATATGCGTGTCCAAAAGTAGACTTATGGCACGTCACATACCTCAAAGAAAATAAATAAGAGGAAATCACGAAAAAAGATTACGTATCCAGATAGTAGATATAACTCCTCTCCCATACGGGGTAACCTGGATCTTAAAAAAAAGGATAGAGGCAGTCTCCAAAAATAAATGATCTATGATGTAACCGTTTATGGTATAGTTAGTGCTAGATCTTTCAATCTTTCATGAAATTATGGAAAGCCCGAGAGCGTTTAAATAACCATATTCATGCATATCTGTACATTACTATTCGGCAATAACTGAACATGGCAGACGTACGGCAGTAGCACGCAAAAATAAAACGTGCACCAGCCGCCACGGCCGGACATGATGTTATCATCGTCTATTATCATCTATTTTTTTCCTGAATCGGCTCACATGCACTCTAACATATTCACACCATCATAAATAATACAGTAGTACGTATAACTCTAACCCATTCGCTCCATCATAAATAATAGTACATATGTACGTGAAGATCAAAATTATAATAGCTATACAGGTCTTTCTAATTCGGCAAAGTACTTATCAATTTTACGTATCAGAAATATTAAAATTGGCTATTTAAGAAACACCAGTGCATTGTCGAGGATCAATCCGGCTACCAGACAAATCCCCTCCGTCCATGAATAAGTGTACTTTTAACCTTTGTCATAAGTCTAAAAAAATATTGACCAAAATTATTGACAAACAAGAAGCATTTTGAACACTGAATTGGTATCCTTGGATTTGTCTTAAAATGTAGATTCATAAAATATACACTACTCTTTTATATAAAATCTACGAATAAGTGTACTTTTATCATTTGTCATATATAAGTAAAAAAATAAATTTTGAAAAAATTATTGACAAAAAGCAACATTTGTGACACTAAATTAGCATATTTAGATCCATCTTAAATGTAGTTTCATAATATGCAAATGACTCCAGCCATCCAACGACAATGACACCAACGTCCTATTGCCGCTCCTAAATTCTTCAAACGACCTACCTGGCTACCTCTATGAGACATCAATTCGCCTTATCTATCTTTTGATCATGCATGAAATCAAAGAATAGTTCCGGCGTGCTTTTACAGTCCAGGTAGCGACAGATGCATGAACCGAGTCTCTACTTCGTTGATAGGATGCTGCATATAATGTGTTAAATTACACAGACAATATGCCAATTCAGTGGTAGGGCCGAGGATACATCTGGAGATGCGTTTCCAGACATCATAATTGGCAAGCAGATGGCCACGGATGCATGCATACACATGAGTAAACGGAGCGGAACTCTCCATTGGTACGAGAAACAAGGGATATGTACTCATCAACTATACGCAGATGACATTGACTTTGTTGCATTCCGCTATTAATTTGATCAAGGATATATTATTCTGTTTTACTAACCACCCGTTGCTTGACATTTGCATAAATCTTAGTCTGAGTATATCAATGCCTCTAAATTGGATTATAAATCCCACAATTATTAAAAAAAACATACATAGAGCAGGGCTTTGCACGTTGTTTATGGACGAGCCAGGTTCACGAAACTGTCCCGAGCGCTAATTCCAAAGGTCGACGAGGGACACCGTTCGATCCATGTTTGTTAATCCAAAGGAGATATTACCTCCATCCCGGTTTATTGGTCTTACGTGTATCTCTAGGTCGCTAAATTAACTAACTTAACATAATATATATACTACAAAATTATATATCATTAGAAAGTTGAGATGTTCGACATTTTAATGGTACAATTTTTATAGTGTAAAACTTTTATTATATTGGGATAGGCGTAAGCCCTATAAACCGGTACGGAAGGAGTATCATGTAGGTTTCAATTTTCTAAAAGAAATTCCAAAAATCTATTTAACAACAAAATACATAAAATGTGTGAAAAGGCAAAAAAAAAAGGATAAAAATATCGCACATTTTTTTACAAATATAATGAGATACGAAAAAATAATTGTGTTTCCTTTTTAATCGTTCCTTACTCTCCCCTAATTATAAAAAGTTAATATTTTATTTCATGAATTATTTTAAGTTAGTAGTATACGTTGATAAAATATAATGTCATTAGAACCATGTGGTGTTAATGTACCATACAAGTAGGTTTATCGTCACTCAAAACTACTTTACAGTGATCTTTCAAAACAACTCAAGGAACCAATAATACATGAAATTAATCATTGAATGGGACATGCCCACTTTGAATTTGGGGTAATAAGTGTATGTTGTACCAAAACTAAATATATAACTTCTATCTTTACACAAATATGGTTGATGCGGATTATTAGTACTAACAAGTAAACAAAGGACAAAAAATCCTCATATGTGATCCCTATTTTAATATACAAAGTAAAGGGCAAAGTCATGCCTACAAGAATTATCCATATCTGAATGAATAAAAGGGGTAAACATAAGGAACAAATATATGCGTAAGTGATATCTAATGAAAATATTCAACAGACATTTCCCGTTATGAATTTTACACATGAACTTTGTTGTTGGATCCAAATTTTAAATGTCATATCAAAAAAAATCCATTCATATGCTATGGATATATAAACGTATTTTTGTAATGATGTACCGTAAATATATGTGTAAAAATGAACTTATTTCTCAAGCACATAAAGATCGTGCCCTCGCATTTGCGAGGGCTACTGTGCTAGTTTGTTCTAATGATAGAATCATAAGGTAACTTCATTCTCTTTCTAGGGAAGTGTTCCATACCTTTCTTGAGAGGAAATTGATATTTAATATTACCTTCCTTCATATCAATGGTGGCACCAACAGTTCGAAGAAAAGGTCTGATACGTCTCCGACGTATCGATAATTTCTTATGTTCCATGCCACATTATTGATGATATCTACATGTTTTATACACATTATATGTCGTATTTATGCATTTTCCGGCACTAACCTATTAACGAGATGCCGAAGAGCCAGTTGTTGTTTTCTGCTGTTTTTGGTTTCAGAAATCCTACAAAGAAAATATTCTCGGAATTGGACGAAATCAACGCCCAGGGTCCTATTTTTGCACGAAGTTTCCAGAAGACCGAGGGGGAAAGGAAGTGGGGCCACGAGGCGCCGACACGCTAGGGCGGCGCGGCCTGGCCCTTGGCCGCGCCGGCCTGGTGTGTGGGGCCCTCGTGTGGCCCCCCGTGTTGCCCTTCCGCCTACTTAAAGCCTTCGTCGCGAAACCCCCAGTACCGAGAGCCACGATACGGAAAACCTTGCGAGACGCCGCCGCCGCCAATCCCATCTCGGGGGATTCTAGAGATCACCTCCGGCACCCTGCCGGAGAGGGGATTCATCTCCTGGAGGACTCTTCACCGCCATGGTCGCCTCCCGGAGTGATGAGTGAGTAGTTCACCCCTGGACTATGGGTCCATAGCGGTAGCTAGATGGTTGTCTTCTCCTCATGTGCTTCATTGTCGGATCTTGTGAGCTGCCTAACATGATCAAGATCATCTATCCGTAATTCTATATGTTGTGTTTGTCGGGATCCGATGGATAGAGAATACTATGTTATGTTGATTATCAATCTATTACCTATGTGTTGTTTATGATCTTGCATGCTCTCCGTTATTAGTAGAGGCTCTGGCCAAGTTTTTGCTCTTAACTCCAAGAGGGAGTATTTATGCTCGATAGTGGGTTCATGTCTCCGTGAATGCAGGGAGTGACGAAACCTCTAAGGTTATGGATGTCTTGTTGCCACTAGGGATAAAACATTGATGCTATGTCCGAGGATGTAGTTATTGATTACATTACGCACCATACTTAATGCAATTGTCTGTTGTTTTGCAACTTAATACTTGGAAGGGGTTCGGATGATAACTCTGAAGGTGGACTTTTTAGGCATAGATGCATGTCTGGATAGCGGTCTATGTACTTTGTCGTAATGCCCAATTAAATCTCACAATATTCATCATATCATGTATGTGCATTGTTATGCCCTCTCTATTTGTCAATTGCCCGACCGTAATTTGTTCACCCAACATGCTATCTTATGGGAGAGACACCTCTAGTGAGCTGTGGACCCCGGTCCATTCTTTTATACTTGAAATACAAATCTGCTTGCAATACTTGTTCTTTACTTGTTCTTCGCAAACAATCATCATCCACACTATACATCTAATCCTTTGTTACGACAAGCCGGTGAGATTGACAACCTCGTCTGTTTCGTTGGGGCAAAGTACTTTGGTTGTGTTGTGCAGGTTCCACGTTGGCGCCGGAATCTCTGGTGTTGCGCCGCACTACATCCCGCCGCCATCAACCTTCAACGTGCTTCTTGGCTCCTCCTGGTTCGATAAACTTTGGTTTCTTTCTGAGGGAAAACTTGCCGCCGTACGCATCACACCTTCCTCTTGGGGTTCCCAACGGACGCGTGTTGTACGCGTATCAAGCATATTTTTTGGCGCCGTTGACGGGGAACTGAAGAAAAGCTACACCACAAAGATTTCTAACTCCCACGTCAACTACACGCCAGCATATTTTCTGGCGCCGTTGCCGGGGAGATCAAGACACGCTGCAAGGGGAGTTTCCACAATCCAATCTCTTTACTTTGTTTTGTCTTGCTTTATTTTATTTACTACTTTGTTTGCTGCATTATATCAAAACACAAAAAAATTAGTTGCTAGCTTTACTTTATTTACTGTCTTGCACTCTATATCAAAACACAAAAAAATTAGTTACTTGCATTTTATTGTTGTTATCATGTCTAGTTCTGCACTTGTTACTTCTTCACCTGAGGAATTAGTCTTCACTTTTAAACAAGGGGATGAGGAGAGTTTTAAAGATGCTTGGTCCAGAATTTTTACTTCTTATCGTAAAGCTGAACCTCAAATGACTCTAAGTTTGCTCCTTAGTAATTTTTATTTTGGTCTTATGATTCGCTATAGATATTCCTTGGATGCTATAGTAGGAGGAGATTTCCTTCATTGCGATGGGGATCAAGCTTTTAATGCCATAAAGAAGTTGGTTGCATCACATGATTCGAGCTAATAACTTTGATTCAGCCCTTATTAGCATTTATAATAGATTAAACACTCTTGAGACAAGTGCATCTCGCTTGAATGAAAATTATGGATATGTTCGTAACCGTCTTGATCAAGTTTTATTGAACTCTGAGCCTTCATTATGGGATCCTACTATTAAAATTGTTATAGGTGACCAAACTCTTCAAGCTAATTGTGATATTATGACTGAATTTTGCCTAATGCCTAAGAGTATTCATAAATCTTTGAAACTGTGGGAATTCGCTGAAGGGGGAGAAGGAATAACTCTTATTGATAACTCTGTTATAATTCCTAAAGGAATAGCTGCGGGTGTGCATACAACCATTCTTGGGAGAACAATATCCATTGATTATCTTGTTATTGAATGTGCATGAACAGGACAAATCACACTCGGAAGATCCCTGCTGAAACTATTGGGAGCAGTCATAGATATGGGAGAAGGTACCCTAAAATTCACCTCTACACCTGGGGGTAGACATATATTCCCTAAACCAAAGAGTAAGAAAAAGAACAAGAAAGGTAAGGGTAAAGCCCAAGGTAATATCAATACTTCATCTCTCGAGAACATTTGATATACACTTTCTGCGCCTAGCTGAAAGGCGTTAAAGAAAAACGCTTATGGGAGACAACCCATGTTTTTACTACAGTAATTTTGTTTTATATTTGAGTCTTGGAAGTTGTTTACTACTGTAACAACCTCTCCTTATCTTAGTTTTGTGTTTTGTTGTGCCAAGTAAAGTCTTTGATAGTAAAGTTCATACTAGATTTGGATTACTGCACAGTTACAGATTTCTTTGTCTGTCACGAATTTCGACCTGCCTCCTGTAGGTAGCTCAGAAAATTAAGCCAATTTACGTGCGTGATCCTCAGATATGTACGCAACTTTCATTAAATTTGGGCATTTTCATTTGAGCAAGTCCGGTGCCTCAATAAAATCCATCTTTACGGACTGTTCTGTTTTGACAGATTCTGCCTTTTATTTCGCATTGCCTCTTTTGCTATGTTGGATGAATTTCTTTGATCCATTAATGTCCAGTAGCTTTATGCAATGTCCAGAAGTGTTAAGAATGATTGTGTCACCTCTGAACATGTTAATTTTTATTGTCCACTAACCCTCTAATGAGTTGTTTCGAGTTTGGTGTGGAGGAAGTTTTCAAGGATCAAGAGAGGAGAATGATGCAATATGATCAAGGAGAGTGAAAGCTCTAAGCTTGGGGATGCCCTGGTGGTTCACCCCTGCATATTTTAAGAAGACTCAAGCGTCTAAGCTTGGGGATGCCCAAGGCATTCCCTTCTTAATCGACAACATTATCAGGTTCCTCCCCTGAAACTATATTTTTATTCCGTCACATCTTATGTGCTTTACTTGGAGCGTCGGTTTGTTTTTGTTTTTGTTTTTGTTTGAATAAATGGATCCTAGCATTCATTGTGTGGGAGAGAGACACGCTCCGCTGTTGCATATGGACAAGTATGTCCTTAGGCTTTACTCATAGTATTCATGGCGAAGGTTGAATCTTCTTCGTTAAATTGTTGTATGGTTGGAATCGGGAAATGCTACATGTAGTAATTCTAAAATGTCTTGAATAATTTGATACTTGGAAATTGTTGTGCTCATGTTTAAGCTCTTGCATCATATACTTTGCACCCATTAATGAAGAAACACCTAGAGCTTGCTAAATTTGGTTTGCATATTTGGTCTCTCTAAAGTCTAGATAATATCTAGTATTGAGTTTTGAACAACAAGGAAGACGGTGTAGAGACTTATAATGTTTACAATATGTCTTTTATGTGAGTTTTGCTGCACCGGTTCATCCTTGTGTTTGTTTCAAATAACCTTGCTAGCCTAAACCTTGTATCGAGAGGGATACTTCTCATGCATCCAAAATCCTTGAGCCAACCACTATGCCATTTGTGTCCACCATATCTACCTACTACATGGTATTTCTCCGCCATTCCCAAGTAAATTGCTTGAGTGCTACCTTTAAAATTTCCATTCTTTACCTTTGCAATATATAGCTCATGGGACAAATAGCTTAAAAACTATTGTGGTATTGAATATGTACTTATGCATTTTATCTCTTATTAAGTTGCTTGTTGTGCGATAACCATGTTCCTGGGGACGCCATCAACTACTCTTTGTTGAATATCATGTGAGTTGCTATGCATGTCCGTCTTGTCTGAAGTAAGAGAGATCAACCACCTTAATGGTTGGAGCATGCATATTGTTAGAGAAGAACATTGGGCCGCTAATTAAAGCCATGAATCATGGTGGAAGTTTCAGTTTTGGACATATATCCTCAATCTCATATGAGAACACTAATTGTTGCTACATGCTTATGCATTAAAGAGGAGTCCATTATCTGTTGTCCATGTTGTCCCTGTATGGATGTCTAAGTTGAGAATAATCAAAAGCGAGAAATCCAAAATGCGAGCTTTCTCCTTAGACCTTTGTACATGCGGCATGGAGGTACCCCTTTGTGACACTTGGTTAAAATGTAGCACCCTACCTTTTAATAAAAGGCAAGATACCTGTGTATAGTGCTATTCCCGGGATCACTGATAGCACACACATTTCGAATGTAATAATCATAGCAATAGTATCAAATTTACTACAACGTAGATCCACAGGAGATAAAATAAAGTCTTACAAATTGCATAGTCGAATTGACTAGCTCAAATATAAAAGTTCAAAGCAAACACAGCGGAAATAAACTTCAATGAGCCTCCATCATCTCCATGCGCCACGAGCAGACATGTTGGAATGTAGACTCGAGATCCTACTAGTACTCATCTTCAGAATAACCTGCACGTTTGAATATGCAGCCCCACGAATGGAGGTCAGTACAATGATATACTGGCAAATGACACTTATATGGTGGCAGTTTTGGGCATGACCAGCTACATGATATTTGGCAAGTGGAGTTAGGCAAATTTGCATAAAGCCAATTTTATCCTACATTTTCTTTAAAACAAAACATTTTATAAAATCTTTGAATGACATTATGAAATCACACCATGGTAAAATCCTCCATGGGTTTTAGAATAATCACATGGTTACATCTCCCATGAGTTTTTCAAGGTTGATACCAATTTTAATTCATTCAGAAAACAATGATGAGATTCTTCCGTACATTCCTTGCCTAGAAGCTCAAATTGTCCATAACCGGGGACACGGCTAAGATCTTAGGTTTAACTCTCGAGAGGTTGTGCACTTTCACCTTACGACCCACCCTTCCCAAGAGAAGAATGAGACAAGATCTTTCGGAAGAAGAATTCAACCATACAAACTAGACCCGTTCCCTTGCCCGTCGCCTCCACCCATCTGTCTAGCCACAAGTTGAATCCTCACAACTTAATTAATCTTGGCAGAGCCCATAATACCATAAGGCTGCACTGGAAGCTAACTAAAACATGGACGACATAGTAATCTCTTTAATCCTGGGTGGCCAAACCACAGGTGGAACTCACAAGCTTAAAACCCCTCACAGGTAGTAAACCCCCACACGATCCCCTGGTGAAAACCAGGTGTGCAGTCAAAAGCGACCACTCTACAAATGCGAACTCTCGGGGATTCACCACTTCAGCCTACTAGGGCGTGGACCCGAGCAGCCGCCCACCAATCAACTAATCCACCCGTGTGTTTCATTAAGGGTTGTTAATTTTCACTTTTCAAACCATCACAATCGAAACAATGAAACAACATTTGGCATTTGATGTTGCAAAGCAAAATTAAAGCATCCTAGCAATGGGTTCAGGAGTAGCTACCCACTACTAGGGTTTGCTAAGCATAGCATAGTACTTCACTTTTGAAAACAAAATCCTACCATGCATACTATTTTCAAAACACTAATGCATAATTAAAATAGTAGGATTTGAATGTCACTTGCCTTGATCAAAGCAACCCGCACAATCACAGCAATCAAAAGTACCACCTTGATCTCCTCCACAATCTATTCAAACCATCACAACAAATAAACAAACATTCGATATGAACAAACATAGACATGTATGCATGCATGCTATGCAACAATTTAACTTCACAAGAGAGGTGGTGTGTAAGTGTTGTATTATGTGTTCTCTGATATGTGCAATGTTATTAAAGTATTCTGGACATTTAATTTGATTTAGAAAAACCATTAATCGAGTATCTACTTTACATATACAACCTTATTAATTAGCTACAACAAACATTATGTGTTGTAAAAATATGAATTTGACCTCCCTGGATAGGTTACAGTAACACAAGAGTAGAGCAATTGGAATTATTCGAAAACGATTTATAGAATTTGAATTATCCTCGAATTACTGATTCGGATAGATTTTACTAAAGCAAGTTTGTGCACGTATCAAAGTTGTACAACTCCTATACCAAGTTGAAGTACATATTCTGAGGATTCCGGAAAGTACAAATTTATAAAATTTGAGCCAGTAGATTATTTTATACAATTTTTATAGTGCACAAAAGTCAATATCTCTATTTGAATTTTAACACGAGATCTATCACAGTACCTATGTCATATTATTACATAAACGTGTAGTACATACTGTAAGCTTTCCAAAACTATAAAGTTTGCAAAATTTGGCCCTACGGTTGATTTTATACGGATTTTACAAGTTGGACAGCAAATCTGGCGTTTAAAAATCAAATTCAAACTCTGTTTGACTGGGCGCTGACCGTGCGCGCTGACCATGCAGGCCACGTGGCGCGACGCGATTGGTTGCGCGGGGGATCACGCGGATCGCCCCCTGGAGGGACCGTGGCCGTTAGATCTACTCGATCTGGATGGTCCAGATTAAAAGGAAAAAAAACAAAAAGAAAAGAGGGATAAGGGAGTAGATGGAGCTCACCTTGGCCGGCTGGTAATGGCGCGGCGGCGGCGGCTCGGGCGGACGGCGTCGGCGGCGATTTGGCGCGATCTGGCGGCGACGAAGGCGGCTACGGCGTGCGGCGCGGCAAGGCAGAGTGGTTGGTGGCGGCGGCGCGGCGTTTGGCGGCCTAGGGTGGCTGCGGCGGGCGGCTGGAGGCGGCGCGGCGGCTACGGCTCCGTCGAGCAATCGGCGGCAATTGGCGGCGCTAGAAGCGGCGCGGTCTGGGGGAAAAAGGCGGCGGGGGCCTGGGGTATATATAGGCGTAGGGCACGGACGTCGAGGGCGCGGACGGCGGAGATTCCGCTCCGCGTCGATCTCGGGTGGGGCGACGGTGGTTGCGAGTCCGGCCCGAACACGGGTTGAAGACGCAGGCGACGTGCGGGCCCCGCTGACGGGCGGGCCCCACGTGTCGGTGACAGAAGGGAAAAAAAGGCAGGGAGAGGCGGTGCGGTGCGGGCCGCGCTTGGCAGGCCATTTGGGCCGACGCGGTCGGGCTGGCCCGACTCGGCCAGTCCGAACCGTTTTTTTTTCTTTTCATTTTTTTTCCTTTTTCTTTTTACTGTTTTCTTCACAACTTTTGAATCCTAACTCCAAAATGACTCAAACCAGTTTCTAAATTTTTTTAAAATTCAGGGCTTTGACTTAGATAAAATTGTACATGATTTTTGCCAAAATGGCATGGTAGGAAAATTAAGAGTTTTGCACTAGGAGTTTAAAGCTATAGTTGTTTCATATTGTGCTTATTATTTTATGAGATCAAACTAATGCAAAGATGCCATGAATGCATGCAAGTTTTTTAATTTTTGAAAAACCTGGGATGTTACAGACTAACCCCCTTAAGATGAAGCACGTCCACGGGCTTCGAAAAGGCTAGCAAATAGGTGTGTGGGTGGTATTCTCGAAGATTTTCTTCATCTGCCCAAGCTGCCTCTTCCTCACTATGGTGACTCCATCGAACGTAACTATATAGTATTGGCGCGAGTATTCCTTTACCATGGGTATCTGATCTAGGCTAACCCCCTTAAGATGTTTAGCCTAATATCACCATTATGCAATTGGGATGTAACTCGAACTATTGATATGAATGAATGTGATGCGCCACTATCAATTAAAACTAATGCTGTAACGAGTTGAGTGAAGACATACCCATCACAGTGTTGGGTTCATTCACCACTTCCTCCACATACAGGTGGTTCGCCTGTCCCTTCTGGACTGGATTAGGTTTGGTAACCTCCTCAGGCTTGTTCTCGGGGCATCTTTTGGCAAAGTGCCCAGTCTTCTTACACTTGTAGCATGTGATGTTGGACAAGTCCCTATTGTCCCCTGAATTGGGATGGTGCTGGCCATTGTTTCCATTGTGATGACCATTGTTACAATTGGGGTGACTATTGGAATAGTCTCCCTTGAATCCTTCATTGTGCCTATGACCATTGTAGTTGTTGCCGTTCCCTTTACTGAAATGACCATTATGCTTGTGTGAGTTGTGACTCCCACTGCCTTCAGAAGAATGGTACTTCTTGTGAAACGGCTCGGTGTGGTTCTTGCTATTGCTAAGCTTCCTCTTGCGGTTCTCCTCCTTCTTGATATTATTGTCCAGGGCGATAGCTTGATCAAGTAGGGACTGGTAACTGGGTGCGTAAGCTACAGTTAATGGAATCTTCAGTTCACCCTTAAGTCCATTGAGAAACTTCTCCTTCCTCTTAGCATCAGTGTCAATGTCCTCTGGGGCATACCTTGCTAAAGCACAGAAGTCATCCATGTATTCCTTCAGAGTTCTCCCTCCCTGTCTCAGACTGCGAAATTCATCTCTCTTGAGATTCATAATGCCCGAGGAGATATGAGCAGTACGAAAACCTTCTTTGAACGTTTCCCACCTAGGTCACCAATGGGATGGGTGATTTGATATGTCTCCCACCACCTAGCAGCAGGTCCTTCCAACAGATGGGCAGTGAACCTTATCTTTTCGGCCTCCGTGCACTCACAGGTGACCAGGTCCTTGCTGACAGAACGAAGCCAATCATCAGCTACTATACACTATAGGCTCCGTGGCACTTGAGAACTTTGCTGGCTTGTGCCTCAAGAATCTGGCGAGTCTGTCCACTGGGGGTGGGGGTGGTGGTGGAGGTGGGGGTGGTGGTGGAGGTGGCGGCGGTGGTGGAGGTGGTGGACTGTTGTTGTTCTGGGTGGTTTGGATGAACTGGGTCATCATCTGCATGAGCTGTGCCTGAGCTGTCATCATCTGATTCAGTGCGTCCTGAGTTGGGTCCCGTCTTGGCGGCATCTGATATAGTTTTAGCATAGATAAGAACAAGATAGATAGATCTAGGAAGTAAAATTTCCTACCCATGCACAAACAAGTCACACAACCAAACAAAAACATTTAAAACCAAAATTCCAAACTTTATTTATATTTAACGAGTTTCGAAAATACGACTAAGATAGTTGGTACTCGCCATACATCGATAGTAGGACAATACAAATGAGTATAACCTATTACATAAGTTTTAAATGGAGGTCGAACTAAGGCTTCTTGGTTAACTTCAGCTAGAACCACTATACAACAACATTCTTTTCCTCAGGGTTGCAATCTGACTGTCCTTGGCTTTATTGAGCTCTTCATACATACCAAGTTTAAGGGATAAGTCAACCATGTCACTTCGAAGTCGACCTACGGTAGTATTCAGGTTAGCGGTCTCCTCCTTTTCTTCTTTGAGGTCCTTCTGGTGTTGTGCAGCCTATACTTGAGTCTTTCTCCAAGTTCATTTATAGCTGCCCGAGCAACACATCTTGCGGAATCGAAGAAGGACGTGTGGAGTTCAGTGGTTGGTGAACATCCAATGTTCCATCTTCTTGGGGTCGTCTTCTTCGTCCTTGTATAGGTGAAGTTGCACCCACCAATACTCTTGTCCGTCATCCATCACAGGAAATCCCTTGTACACTGCTTCTCCTTTGAGTCCCATGCTCTCCATGATATTCTTTAATGCCTTTGGAAACTCAGTGTCACATTTCAGGGTCATGGTCATCACTGGTCCTTTCTTGATGGATTCAATGAGGCTGGTCATCTAAGAAAAGAAGGAAAACATTTTTAGAATGATTAAAGATTAGAGTATGAGAAATATTGGAGAAGAGACAACATAAAGTAATGTACTTGTATTTCCTAGGGTCTTCATATTTCTAATCCAAACCTAGGGTCTCGATTCTACAGGCAACACTATGCTCTGATACCATTCTGTAGCACCCTACCTTTTAATAAAAGGCAAGATACCTGTGTATAGTGCTATTCCCGGGATCACTGATAGCACACACATTTCGAATGTAATAATCATAGCAATAGTATCAAATTTACTACAACGTAGATCCACAGGAGATAAAATAAAGTCTTACAAATTGCATAGTCGAATTGACTAGCTCAAATATAAAAGTTCAAAGCAAACACAAATGGAAATAAACTTCAATGAGCCTCCATCATCTCCATGCGCCACGAGCAGACATGTTGGAATGTAGACTCGAGATCCTACTAGTACTCATCTTCGTAATAACCTGCACGTTTGAATATGCAGCCCCACGAATGGAGGTCAGTACAATGATGTACTGGCAAATGACACTTATATGGTGGCAGTTTTGGGCATGACCAGCTACATGATATTTGGCAAGTGGAGTTAGGCAAATTTGCATAAAGCCAATTTTATCCTACATTTTCTTTAAAACAAAACATTTTATAAAATCTTTGAATGACATTATGAAATCACACCATGGTAAAATCCTCCATGGGTTTTAGAATAATCACATGGTTACATCTCCCATGAGTTTTTCAAGGTTGATACCAATTTTAATTACATTCAGAAAACAATGATGAGATTCTTCCGTACATTCCTTGCCTAGAAGCTCAAATTGTCCATAACCGGGGACACGGCTAAGATCTTAGGTTTAACTCTCGAGAGGTTGTGCACTTTCACCTTACGACCCACCCTTCCCAAGAGAAGAATGAGACAAGATCTTTCAGTAGAAGAATTCAACCATACAAACTAGACCCGTTCCCTTGGCCGTCGCCTCCACCCACTGTCTAGCCACAAGTTGAATCCTCACAACTTAATTAATCTTGGCAGAGCCCATAATACCATAATGCTGCACTGGAAGCTAACTAAAACATGGACGACATAGTAATCTCTTTAATCCTGGGTGGCCAAACCACAAGTGGAACTCACAAGCTTAAAACCCCTCACAGGTAGTAAACCCCCACACGATCCCCTGGTGAAAACCAGGTGTGCAGTCAAAAGCGACCACTCTACAAATGCGAACTCTCAGGGATTCACCACTTCAGCCTACTAGGGGCGTGGACCTGAGCAGCCGCCCACCAATCAACCAATCCACCCAGGTGTTTCATTAAGGGTTGTTAATTTTCACTTTTCAAACCATCACAATCGAAACAATGAAACAACATTTGGCATTTGATGTTGCAAAGCAAAATTAAAGCATCCTAGCAATGGGTTCAGGAGTAGCTACCCACTACTAGGGTTTGCTAAGCATAGCATAGCACTTCACTTTTGAAAACAAAATCCTACCATGCATACTATTTTCAAAACACTAATGCATAATTAAACAGTAGGATTTGAATGTCACTTGCCTTGATCAAAGCAACCCGCACAATCACAACAATCACAAGTACCACCTTGATCTCCTCCACAATCTATTCAAACCATCACAACAAATAAACAAACATTCGATATGAACAAACATAGACATGTATGCATGCATTCTATGCAACAATTTAACTTCACAAGAGAGGTGGTGTGTAAGTGTTGTATTATATGTTCTCTGATATGTGCAATGTTATTAAAGTATTCTGGACATTTAATTTGATTTAGAAAAACCATTAATCGAGTATCTACTTTACATATACAACCTTATTAATTAGCTACAACAAGCACTATGTGTTGTAAAAATATGAATTTGACCTCCCTGGATAGGTTACAGTAACACAAGAGTAGAGCAATTGGAATTATTCGAAAACGATTTATAGAATTTGAATTATCCTCGAATTACTGATTCGGATAGATTTTACTAAAGCAAGTTTGTGCACGTATCAAAGTTGTACAACTCCTATACCAAGTTGAAGTACATATTCTGAGGATTCCAGAAAGTACAAATTTATAAAATTTGAGCCAGTAGATTATTTTATACAATTTTTATAGTGCACAAAAGTCAATATCTCTATTTGAATTTTAACACGAGATCTATCACAGTACCTATGTCATATTATTACATAAACGTGTAGTACATACTGTAAGCTTTCCAAAACTATAAAGTTTGCAAAATTTGGCCCTACGGTTGATTTTATACGGATTTTACAAGTTGGACAGCAAATCTGGAGTTTAAAAATCAAATTCAAACTCTGTTTGACTGGGCGCTGACCGTGCGCGCTAACCGTGCAGGCCACGTGGCGCGACGCGATTGGTTGCGCGGGGGATCACGCGGATCGCCCCCTGGAGGGACCGTGGCCGTTAGATCTACTCGATCTGGATGGTCCAAATTAAAAGGAAAAAAAAACAAAAAGAAAAGAGGGATAAGGGAGTAGATGGAGCTCACCTTGGCCGGCTGGTAATGGCGCGGCAGCGGCGGCTCGGGCGGACGGCGTCGGCGGCGATTTGGCGCGATCTGGCGGCGGCGAAGGCGGCTACGGCGTGCGGCGCGGCAAGGCAGAGTGGTTGGTGGCGGCGGCGTGGCCTTTGGCGGCCTAGGGTGGCTGCGGCGGGCGGCTGGAGGCGGCGCGGCGGCTACGGCTCCGTCGAGCAATCGGCGGCAATTGGCGGCGCTAGAAGCGGCGCGGTCTGGGGGAAAAAGGCGGCGGGGGCCTGGGGTATATATAGGCGTAGGACACGGACGTCGAGGGGCGCGGACGGCAGAGATTCGCTCCGCGTCGATCTCGGGTGGGGCGACGGTGGTTGCAGAGTCCAGCCCGAACACGGGTTGAAGACGCAGCTGACGTGCGGGCCCTGCTGACGGGCGGGCCCCACGTGTCGGTGACAGAAGGGAAAAAAAGGCAGGGAGAGGCGGTGCGGTGCGGGCCGCGCTTGGCAGGCCATTTGGGCCGACGCGGTCGGGCTGGCCCGACTCGGCCAGTCCGAACCGTTTTTTTTTCTTTTCATTTTGTTTTCCTTTTTCTTTTTACTGTTTTCTTCACAACTTTTGAATCCTAACTCCAAAATGACTCAAACCAGTTTCTAAATTTTTTTAAAATTCAGGGCTTTGACTTAGACAAAATAGTACATGATTTTTGCCAAAATGGCATGGTAGGAAAATTAAGAGTTTTGCACTAGGAGTTTAAAGCTATAGTTGTTTCATATTGTGCTTATTATTTTATGAGATCAAACTAATGCAAAGATGCCATGAATGCATGCAAGTTTTTTAATTTTTGAAAAACCTGGGATGTTACATAAAACATGTGTATTGCGATGATCCTGTAGTCCAAGCTAATTAGGACAAGGTGCGGGCACTATTAGTATACTATGCATGAGGCTTGCAACTTGGTAAGATATAATTTACATAATACATGTGCTTTATTACTACCGTTGAAAAAATTATTTCTTGTTTTCAAAATAAAAGCTCTAGCACAAATATTGCAATCGATGCTTTTCCTTTTTGAAGGACCTTTCTTTTACTTTAATGTTGAGTCAGTTCACCTATTTCTCTCCACCTCAAGAAGCACACACTTGTGTGAACTGTGCATTGATTGCTACATACTTGCATATTGCACTTGTTATATTACTCTATGTTGACAATTATCCATGAGATATACATGTTATAAGTTGAAAGCAACCGCTGAAACTTAGTCTTCTTTTGTGTTGCTTCAATACCTTTACTTTGATTTATTGCTTTATGAGTTAACTCTTATGCAAGACTTATTGATGCTTGTCTTTAAGTACTATTCATGAAAAGTCTTTGCTTTATGATTCATTTGTTTACTCATGTCATTACCATTGTTTTGATCGCTGCATTCATTACATATGTTTACAATAGTATGATCAAGGTTATGATGGCATATCACTCCAGAAATTATCTTTGTTACCTGCTCGGGACGAGCAGGAACTAAGCTTGGGGATGCTGATACGTCTCCGACGTATCGATAATTTCTTATATTCCATGCCACATTATTGATGATATCTACATGTTTTATACACATTATATGTCGTATTTATGCATTTTCCGGCACTAACCTATTAACGAGATGGCGAAGAGCCGATTCGTTGTTTTCTGCTGTTTTTGGTTTCACAAATCCTACAAAGGAAATATTCTCGGAATTGGACGAAATCAACGCCCGGGGTCCTATTTTTGCACGAAGCTTCCGGAAGACCGAGGGGAAAGGAAGTGGGGCCACGAGGCGCCGACACGCTAGGGCGGCGCGGCTCGGCCCTTGGCCGCGCCGGCCTGGTGTGTGGGGCCCTCGTGTGGCCCCCGCGTTGTCCTTCCGCCTACCTAAAGCCTTCGTCGCGAAACCCCCGATGCGAGAAACACGATACGGAAAACCTTACCGAGACGCCGCCGCCGCCAATCCCATCTCGGGGGATTCGGAGATCACCTCCGGCACCCTGCCGGAGAGGGGATTCATCTCCCGGAGGACTCTTCACCGCCATGTTCGCCTCCGGAGTGATGAGTGAGTAGTTCACCCCTGGACTATGGGTCCATAGCAGTAGCTAGATGGTTGTCTTCTCCTCATGTGCTTCATTGTCGGATCTTGTGAGCTTCCTAACATGATCAAGATCATCTATCTGTAATTCTATATGTTGTGTTTGTCGGGATCCGATGGATAGAGAATACTATGTTATGTTGATTATCAATCTATTACCTATGTGTTGTTTATGATCTTGCATGCTCTCCGTTATTAGTAGAGGCTCGGCCAAGTTTTTGCTCTTAACTCCAAGAGGGAGTATTTATGCTCGATAGTGGGTTCATGTCTCCGTGAATGCGGGGAGTGACAGAAACCTCTAAGGTTATGGATGTACTATTGCCACTAGGGATAAAACATTGATGCTATGTACGAGGATGTAGTTATTGATTACATTACGCACCATACTTAATGCAATTGTCTGTTGTTTTGCAACTTAATACTGGAAGGGGTTCGGATGATAACTCTGAAGGTGGACTTTTTAGGCATAGATGCATGCTGGATAGCGGTCTATGTACTTTGTCGTAATGCCCAATTAAATCTCACAATATTCATCATATCATGTATGTGCATTGTTATGCCCTCTCTATTTGTCAATTGCCCGTCTGTAATTTGTTCACCCAACATGCTATCTTATGGGAGAGACACCTCTAGTGAACTGTGGACCCCGGTCCATTCTTTTATACTGAAATACAAATCTGCTGCAATACTTGTTCTTTACTGTTCTTTGCAAACAATCATCATCCACACTATACATGTAATCCTTTGTTACAGCAAGCCGGTGAGATTGACAACCTCGTTGTTTCGTTGGGCAAAGTACTTTGGTTGTGTTGTGCAGGTTCCACGTTGGCGCCGGAATCTCTGGTGTTGCGCCGCACTACATCCCGCCGCCATCAACCTTCAACGTGCTTCTTGGCTCCTCCTGGTTCGATAAACCTTGGTTTCTTTCTGAGGGAAAACTTGCCGCCGTACGCATCACACCTTCCTCTTGGGGTTCCCAAGGGACGCGTGCTGTACGCGTATCAAGGTCTTCCCAATATAATGGGACAAGATGCAAAGCATTCAATATACAAGACAACAAAATCAACGAGGACAAGGTTATTGTTAACCATAATACTAACATTATCAATCCTCCCCAAAGGTTTCTTTATAGCATTATCAGCAAGATTAACATCCAAATAACAATTCTTCAATGGTGGCAAGTCAAGCATATCATAAATTTTCTTAGGCATAACGAAATACTTGCACCAAGATCACATAAAGCATTACAATCAAAATCATTGACCCTCATCTTAATGATGGGCTCCCAACCATCTTCCAACTTCCTAGGAATAGAAGTTTCAAGTTTTAGTTTCTCCTCTCTAGCTTTTATGAGAGCATTTGTAATATGTTTTGTAAAGGCCAAATTTATAGCACTAGCATTGGGACTTTTAGCAAGTTTTTGTAAGAACTTTATAACTTCAGAGATGTGACAATCATCAAAGTATAAATCATTATGATCTACAGCAATGGAATCATTGTCCCCAATATTTTGAAAAATTTCAACGAGCTTTATCAATTTCAGCAGTTTTAGCAGTTTCAGTCAATTTTGCACGCTTTGCACTAGGAGTAGTAACATTGCCAACACCAATTATTTTACCATTGATAGTAGGAGGTGTAGCAACATGTGAATCATTAACATTACTAGTGGTGGTAATAGTCCAAACTTTAGCTACATTATTCTCTTTAGCTAGTTTTTCGTTTTCTTCTCTTTCCCACCTAGCATGCAATTCAGCCATCAATCTAATATTCTAATTAATTAGAACTTGGATGGCATTTGCTGTAGTAACAATCTTATTATCAATATCCTTATTAGGCATAACTTTCAATTTTAAAAGATCAACATCAGAGGCAAGACTATCAACCTTAGAAGCAAGAATATCAATTTTATCAAGCTTTTCCTCAACAGATTTGTTAAAAGCAGTTTGTGTACTAATAAATTCTTTAAGCATAGCTTCAAGACCAGGGGGTACACTCCTATTATTGTTGTAAGAATTCCCATAAGAATTACCATAACTATTACCATTAGCAGAAGGATATGGCCTATAGTTGTTACTAGAATTGTTCCTATAAGCATTGTTGTTGAAATTATTATTTTTAATGAAGTTCACATCAACATGTTCTTCTTGGGCAACCAATGAAGCTAAAGGAACATTATTAGGATCAACATTAGATCTACCATTCACAAGCATAGACATAATAGCATCAATCTTATCACTCAAGGAGGAGGTTCCTTCAACAGAATTTACCTTCTTACCTTGTGGAGCTCTTTCCGTGTGCCATTCAGAGTAATTTGTCATCATATCATCAAGAAGCTTTGTTTCCGCCCCCAAAGTAATGGACATAAAGTTACCTCCAGCAGCTGAATCCAATAGGTTCCGCGAAGAAAAATTCAATCCTGCATAAAAGATTTGGATGATCATCCAAGTAGTCGATCCATGGGTTGGGCAATTCTTTACCAAAGATTTCATTCTCTCCCATGCTTGAGCAACATGTTCATTATCTAATTGCTTGAAATTCATTATGCTACTTCTCAAAGATATAATTTTAGCGGGAGGATAATATCTACCAATAAAAGCATCGTTACATTTAGTCCATGAATCAATACTATTTCTAGGCAGAGATAGCAACCAATCTTTAGCTCTTCCTCTTAAAGAGAAAGGAAACAACTTTAATTTTATAATGTCATCATCTACATCCTTATACTTTTGCATTTCACATAGTTCAACAAAATTATTAAGATGGGCAGCAGCATCATCAGAACTAACACCAGAAAATTGCTCTCTCATAACAAGATTCAGTAAAGCAGGTTTAATTTCAAAGAATTCTGTTGTAGTAGCAGGTGGAGCAATAGGTGTGCATAGGAAATCATTGTTATTTGTGCTAGTGAAGTCACACAACTTAGTATTCTCAACAGTACCCATTTTAGCAGTAGTAAATAAAGCAAACTAAATAAAGTAAATGCAAGTAACTAATTTTTTTGTGTTTTCGATATAGAGAACAAGACAGTAAATAAAGTAAAGCTAGCAACTAATTTTTTTGTATTTTTGATATAAGAGCAAACAAAGAAGTAAATAAAGTAAAGCAAGACAAAAACAAAGTAAAGAGATTGGAAGTGGAAGACTCCCCTTGCAGCGTGTCTTGATCTCCCCGGCAACGGCGCTAGAAATTTAGCTTGATGACGCGTAAAGCACACGCCCGTTGGGAACCCCAAGTGGAAGGTGTGATGCGTACAGCAGCAAGTTTCCGTCAGTAAGAAACCAAGGTTTATCGAACCAGTAGGAGTCAAGAAGCACGTTGAAGGTTGTTGGTGGCGGAGTGTAGTGCGGCGCAACACCAGGGATTCCGGCGCCAACGTGGAACCCGCACAACACAATCACGGAACTTTGCCCCAACGTAACAGCTGAGGTTGTCAATCTCACCGGCTTGCTGTAAACAAAGGATTAGATGTATAGTGTGGATGATGATGGTTGTTTGCGAAGAACAAGTAAAGAACAATTGCGAGTAGATTGTATTTCGGATGTAAAGAATAGGACCGGGGTCCACGGATCACTAGTGGTGTCTCTCCCATAAGATAAGCGGATGTTGGGTGAACAAATTACGGTTGGGAAATTGACAAATAAAGATGGCATAACAATGCACATACATATATCATGATGAGTACTATGAGATCTAATCAGGGCATTACGACAAAGTACATAGACCGCTATCCAGCATGCATCTATGCCTAAAAAGTCCACCTTTAGGTTATGATCCGAACCCCTTCCAGTATTAAGTTGCAAACAATGGACAATTGCATTAAGTATGGTGCGTAATGTAATCAACACAAATATCCTTAGACAATGCATTGATGTTTTATCCCTAGTGGCAACAAGCACATCCACAACCTTAGAACTTTCTTTCACTCGTCCCGGATTCAATGGAGGCATGAACCCACTATCGAGCATAAATACTCCCTCTTGGAGTCACAAGTATCAACTTGGCCGAGCCTCTACTAGCAACGGAGAGCATGCAAGAACATAAATAACATATATGATAGATTGATAATCAACTTGACATAGTATTCAATATTCATCGGATCCCAACAAACACAACATGAAGGATTACAAATAGATGATCTTGATCATGATAGGCAGCTCGCAAGATCTAAATATGATAGCACAAGAGGAGAAGATAACCATCTAGCTACTGCTATGGACCCATAGTCACTGGGTGGACTACTCACACATCGATCCGGAGGCGATCATGGCGATGAAGAGACCTCCGGGAGATGATTCCCCTCTCCGGCAGGGTGCCGAAAGCGATCTCCTGAATCCCCCGAGATGGGATTGGCGGCGGCGGCGTCTTTGGAAGGTTTTCCGTATCGTGGCTCTCGGTACTGGGGGTTTCGCGACAAAGGCTTTAAGTAGGCGGAAGGGCACACTAGTAGGAAAAGCCTCATCAGTGGCGCACCAAAAACACATTCTGTGGCGCATGGGTGGTGCGCCACAGAATTCTCGCCACAAAAATAAGGATTCTGTGGCGCACCAGCCAATGCGCCACGAAAGCTTATTTACGTAGGCGCACGGACGGTGGTGCGCCACGAAACAGGAAGTCTTATTTCAGTGGCGCACCACCGCCGGTGCGCCACAGATTTTTTTAAAATTTCAAAAAAGTGGCGGCCAGATCTAGATCTAGATCTAGATGCAGGGCCGCCGAATTTTTTTTTTAAATTTTTCTGGAAGGTCGCCGGAGGTGGGTGATTGGTTGCGTGGGTGGGGTGGGTGGGTGGGTGGGTGGGTGGAGGATGAGGCCGGCCGGAGGAGGTGGTGGTGGTGGAATAGGAGGAGGTGGAGGTGGAGGTGGAGGTGGAGGTGGTGGTGGTGGTGGTGGTGGTGGTGGTAGAGGAGGAGGAGGAGGTGGTGGTGGTGGTGGTGGTAGAGGAGGAGGTGGTGGTGGTGGTGGTGGTGGTAGAGGAGGAGGAGGTGGTGGTGGTGGTGGTTGTTGTCGCCGGAGGAGGAGGAGAAGGTGGTTGTTGTGGAGGAGGTGGTCGCCGGAGGAGGTGTTGGTCGTGGTCGCCGTAGTAGGTCGCCGGAGTAGGTCGCCGGAGTTGTTGGTCGCCGGAGTTGGTCGCCGGTGTAGGAGAGGAGGAGAGGAGGAGAAGGGGAGAAGTGGAGAAGTGGAGGAGAGGAAGAGAAGAGGAGAGGAGGAGAAGGGGAGAAGTGGAGGAGAGGAAGAGAAGAGGAGAGGAGGAGAAGGGGAGAAGTGGAGAATGGGAGAAGGGGAGAAGTGGAGAAGTGGGCGCCAGAAATTTCAAATTTCGAACGTTATTTCTGTGGCGCATGGGCACTTGGTGCGCCACAGAATTTTTTTTCTTTTTTTTGTATTTTGCAGCAAAAAATCTTTAACTGGCCGTAACTTTTTACTCTTTTCGAATTTTGGGATTCTAAAAATTGTCCAACCGGGCAACCAGAAATCCAGAAATCCAGTTTGATGATTTTCCCACGTAATTTTGCAAAAAAAGTCGAAATTATTGTTTGTTAATTCTCAGTGGTAAAAGATGACATAATACATAGGCATCTTGAAGGAATTTATTTTTATCTATTTTTATCTATTTTTTTTTATTTTTTACAGAGGTTAAAAAGGCTATCCACGGGGGGGGGGGGGGGTGGAGTTGCATGGAACTCATGTGCGCCTACGAAATAAGGCTTTCGTGGCGCACCATCTCACGTGCGCCACGGAAAGTCTTAATTCGGTGGCGCACCGGGACCGATGCGCCACAGAAAGTCTTATTTCAGTGGCGCACCAGGACCAGTGCGCCGCATAATGTCTTATTTCTGTGGCGCACGTGATCTTGTGCGCCACAGGAATAGTGAAACCAATGATTGGGGATGGCCCCACCAAATTTCTGTGGCGCATGGATCCCTGGTGCGCCACAAAATTAAGCTATTTCTGTGGCGCACCGTGTCTGGTGCGCCACAAAATAACTTTCTGTGGCGCATTTTAAACGGTGCGCCACAGAACTAAGCTTCGCCTATAAGGGTTTTCCTACTAGTGGCAGGTCAAGGGGCGTCAGGAGGGGCCCACACAACAGGGCCGCGCGGCTAGGGCTTGGGCCGCGCTGCCTTGTTGTGTCGCCACCTCGTGGCCCCACTTCGTCTCTCCCTCGGACTTCTGGAAGCTTCGTAGAAAAATAGGCCCCTGGGCGTTGATTTCGTCCAATTCCGAGAATATTTCCTTACTAGGATTTCTGAAACCAAAAACAGCAGAAAACAGCAACTCGCTCTTCGGCATCTCGCCAATAGGTTAGTGCCGGAAAATGCATAATAATGACATATAATGTGTATAAAACATGTGAGTATCATCACAAAAGTAGCATGGAACATAAGAAATTATAGATACGTTTGAGACGTATCAAAGACCGAAAGGGAAACGAAGTGGGGCGACGGGGCGTCGACACCACAGGGCCGCACGGCCTGGGTGGGGCCCGCGTCGCCCTATGGTGTGGGGCCCCCCGTCAGCCCTCCGACTCC
Organism: Lolium rigidum; assembly: GCF_022539505.1. Lineage (NCBI taxonomy): Eukaryota > Viridiplantae > Streptophyta > Magnoliopsida > Poales > Poaceae > Lolium > Lolium rigidum. Next base: position 116,408,970 of record NC_061510.1, read on the forward strand.
GCCCTTACGCCTACTTAAAGCCTTCGTCGCGAAAACCCCAGTACCGAGAGCCACGATACGGAAAACCTTCCAGAGACGCCGCCGCCGCCAATCCCATCTCGGGGGATTCGGAGATCGCCTCCGGCACCCTGCCGGAAAGGGGAATCATCTCCCGGAGGACTCTTCATCACCATGATCGCCTCCGGATCGATGTGTGAGTAGTTCACCCCTGGACTATGGGTCCATAGCAGTAGCTAGATGGTTGTCTTCTCCTCATTGTGCTATCATGTTAGATCTTGTGAGCTGCCTATCATGATCAAGATCATCTATTTGTAATGCTACATGTTGTGTTTGTTGGGATCCGATGAATATGGAATACTATGTCAAGTTGATTATCAATCTATCATATATGTTGTTTATGTTCTTGCATGCTCTCCGTTGCTAGTAGAGGCTCTGGCCAAGTTGATACTTGTGACTCCAAGAGGGAGTATTTATGCTCGATAGTGGGTTCATGCCTCCATTGAATCCGGGACGAGTGACGGAAAGTTCTAAGGTTGTGGATGTGCTGTTGCCACTAGGGATAAAACATCAATGCTTTGTCTAAGGATATTTGTGTTGATTACATTACGCACCATACTTAATGCAATTGTCTGTTGTTTGCAACTTAATACTGGAAGGGGTTCGGATCATAACCTAAAGGTGGACTTTTTAGGCATAGATGCATGCTGGATAGCGGTCTATGTACTTTGTCGTAATGCCCTGATTAAATCTCATAGTACTCATCGTGATATATGTATGTGCATTGTTATGCCTTCTTTATTTGTCAATTGCCCAACTGTAATTTGTTCACCCAACATGCTATTTATCTTATGGGAGAGACACCACTAGTGAACTGTGGACCCCGGTCCATTCTTTACATCTGAAATACAATCTACTGCAAACTCTGTTCTTTACTGTTCTTCGCAAACAAACATCATCTTTCACACTATACATCTAATCCTTTGTTTACAGCAAACCGGTGAGATTGACAACCTCACTGTTACGTTGGGGCAAAGTACTTTGATTGTGTTGTGCAGGTTCCACGTTGGCGCCAGAATCCCTGGTGTTGCGCCGCACTACACTCCGCCACCAACAACCTTCACGTGCTCCTTGACTCCTACTGGTTCGATAACCTTGGTTTCTTACTGAGGGAAAACTTGTCGCTGTACACATCACACCTTCCTCTTGGGGTTCCCAACGGACGTGTGTCTTACACGCCATCAGTACTCGCCGTCCGGCTCGGTTGTCGCCGTGCGGGAGAGCAGGATCGTACTCGGGATTGGCTCTGGCGCGTACATGCCGGCTGTTTTGGGGCAAAACGTTGCCGGTTGCGCCGCCCTTCCGCGCCGCCCACGACCTGTTCGGTCAATTGTGCCGATAGGTTTCTTCTCCTGTTTTCGGCGCTATTGTGCGCGGCCATTGATCCATAGTTCGTACCCACGCAGATGGACATGTGGCAGATGCTGCAGAAGTTCCACGCCGAGGTCATTGATTCCTCTTCCAACGAGGAGTCCGACCAGTCGACGCAGACATTGGCAACTACTGCGGCCTCCATGATCCACGAGTTCACTTCAAATGAGGGGCCGGTGCACCGGGGCTCCGTCAAGGGCCGCTCAAAAAATCTGCCGCGCAACAGAGTGCAAGGGCAGCTCCGGCTCCACAAGGACTAACTCCACCTCACCGATCCGGTGTTCAAGGAAAAAATGTTCCGGCGTCGGTACAGGATGTCAAGGGAGCTATTCTTGGTCATTCTCCGAGGCGTCAGAAACTACGGCCCATACTTCCAATGCAGGCCCGATGCAACAGGTGCGCTAGGCTTCACCTCCTACCAAAAATGCTCCTCCGCTATTCGCATGCTATCATATGGAATGGCTGCTGATATATTCGATGAGTATCTTCGAATAGGTGAGAGCACCTGCCTTGAGTCCATGTACCGGTTTTGCCGAGCCGTGATTGCCGTGTTCGGATAACATTACTGTAGGGAGCCAACTGTTGAGGATACAAGGCGGCTGTTGTCTATCAACGAGTCTAGAGGGTTCCCAGAAATGATTGGCAGCATAGATTGCATGCACTAGGAGTGGAAGAGCTGTCCATTTAGATGGCAGGGTCAATACAACGGGCATGCGGAGGGACAGACTTTCATTCTTCAAGCTGTCATATCTCAAGATTTATGGATTTGGCATTCATTCTTTGGCATGGCCGGTTCCAACAATGACATCAATGTGTTGCACCGATCATCGGTTTCCAACCGGCTCATGCAAGGCAAAGCTCCCCGGATGAGCTATGAGATCAATGAAAATGAATATGACAAGCCATATTATCTTGCTGATGACATCTACCCTGACTGGGCCACACTGGTGAAGAGTTTCCGTAATCCAAACTCCGAGAAGACGAGGAGGTTTGCCGAAATGCAAGAGTCTTGCAGGAAAGATGTAGAGCGCGGATTTGGTGCTCCAAGCTCGGTGGGCAATTGTCCGTCACACGGCAAGAACATGGTCGCTGAAAACCATGCACGAGGTGATGAAATGTTGTGTGATCATGCACAACATGATCGTTGAGAACGAGTGTCCTGATGGCCGCAATGAGAACCACTGGAACTTCCAAGGTGAGATAGTTGCGCCACTCCCTGGGGCTTTATCTTGGGAGAACTATCTACATATGAATGTAGAACTCACTGACGAGAACGTGTGCAAACGGCTGCAGAAGGATCTGATTGAGCATCAGTGGTCATTGGCTGGCCATGAAGACCATGCCTAGAGAAATACCATATTATTTTCATGTAGACTTTTTAAAATTTGGATGTAATAACTATGACTTCCTTGATACTCTTTATTTTGTTGTTTTCAAACTTCATAATTCATGCCGACGCGAAAATGCGTCGGGCCGCTGGAGCCACCCCCAGGCGCAAACGGACGCGCGGACAAAAACGGTCTTTCTCGCGTCCACCGCGCGACGCAAACGGACGCTTGCGGACACCGATTTGCGTCGCGCCATTCATTTTTTGACTCGGACCAACCAGCCTAGGATTTCCCCTGCCCCGAACATTCCACCAGCACCCCTTGCCCCATATCCGGCGGCGGCACCACCTTCAGCCGGAGAAGGCGGGGGAGAGAGAGGAGAGCAGCTACCTCAGATCTTGAAGCGGAAGGAGCTCCACGCCTCCGTCGACGCCCGCCGCCGCCTCAACTCCTGCGAGGTCGAGGACGACCACCAGAGCTGCCCGCCGCCAATCTTGGGCCGCCGCCCAGATCCTGGTCCCCCACCACGAGACGGGGCGACTGGAACCTCGCTAGCACCTTCACCGGCACCTGCGCGGGCACACCTGGCGTCCTCCTCGGGTGGCGGCGGGGGAGGGAGAGATGGGGAGGTGCGGGAAGGGGCGCTAGGGTTGGGGGTCCCCTGTTGTCTCCCGAGCGGGGGCGACACGGGAGGAAGGGGAAGTGTTCTACGTATCTAATTATTATGGCCATTAGTTTTGTGTTGGTTGCTAAGAATGTGGCCATGCATGAATCATGATCTGCTGCTTCGGCTGTACGGCAGTGGTCTTGATAGTTCTCAATATCGTGTCTCCGCTTGATTAATCTCTTGCTAACTACTACCCCCTTCGGTTCCTATTAATTGATTAAATCAGAGGCAACTAAAAGGGAACGAAGGAAGTACTACAATTGTGTTATGCCTGGTTTTAAAGAACAAAATATTGCGGCTGCATTGTTTAATCAACTAATCATATCCTATTAATTATGGTATATGCTGCACGAGATGGTCACAGATTTTTTATACTCCGTATTTCAAATGCCTGGCTGGAGCGATAATTTGAAGGAATTTCACTCAAAGTGCACAAGGTCACAGTTTTTTGTTATTTCAAAGTGTTGGAGTCATATGCTATCTGTGAGCATATACGTTGTCCTCAGAAATATGGCATCCACATGAGTTCCACCATCATGGCCAACTCCGGCGACGCTCCTTCACATGACCCCGACCCAAAACCTGTGCGCATTTGTGATGATCTCTCCATCTACAAATTTGGAATTCTTTTCCTTCTCATGATCGCCATCAATGCGTGCGCCATAGATTCTCGCCCAGCTTTGTTGTCCCAAAATAACAAGGCACCACAGGAACAAGAACTTCTTTATGCTTATTGATGTATATTTATTAAGCTTTATTCCACTAAAGGATAGGGGAATACTTCCTGTGCACTCAATTCGGCACTGCCCTTTTCTCCGAACATGTTGCGGCCTCACATGGACTCCTCTCTTTTTGAGCACATAAGGTTACCCGTTACCATTTTCATGTTGCAAAAGAACAGGGTGGTCCATTGCATGATTTATGCCGTGCTCTTCATGTGGGAGTAATTGTTGTTTCAGCCATTATTTCCAGAGGAACCACAAATCTTAATGTACCTTTTTTTAAGTGGATGCAAAAGCTTTGCCTTACCTATTAATTAAGAACATAGTGCTCAGTTTTTAGAACAAAATCGAGCGAAAATTACAACAACAACAACAACAAGCACACACAAACCAAGCCTAAGGGCATCTCCAGCGGCGCGACGCAAACGGACGCTGAGCGACCGTTTGTATCCGGCGTGACCGGAAATGCGTCTAGCACTACCTCCAGCGGCGCGACGCATAGTGCCCGGGCCGTCCGCGGAGACGCAAACCTGGCCCAAATATGCGCCAGGTTTGCGTCTCTGCGGACGCTGAGCGGACGCGCAAAGTGTCCGCTCGGTCCTCGCACGAGCCCGCCTGGCAGGGACACAACTGCATCGTCTTCCGCGGCATTACTTGCGAGCGGTGCGCTGCAGCCTTTGCAGGGCCGCGTTAATGGCGCGCCTCAGCTTCCGTGAGCGTGCGCAGCGAGGCGGCGTTGCAGTGGCAGGCCATTGAGGGCGAGATGGCGTCCGAGCCACTTAAAGGGACGCTGCCGGCGGCCATTTCCCCGACCAAACCATTGCCACATCCCACGGTATCCACCCCACCGACGCCATGGGGAAGAAATGCTGGCCGTTCCGCAAGACCAAGAACGACCACGAGTCTAGCGGCTCGTGGTCCGGCAAGAAGGCACGGGTCGGCCGGTACGTCCGCGTCGACTTCGCGCGGCAGCTATGGGAGGAAAACCGGCTGGTACCATGGTCGGACACGAACTTGTCGGGAGGGGGTTGGTACCTCAACTCGAGGCGCGTGCCGGTTCCCCCGTGCCACGCGAGGGCCGAGAGCGGCGGGACGAGGTCCGCCGTCGCCGAGCGATCTTGCCGCCGGATCTGCGGGAGGATCCGGCGTACGCGCTGAATTCCTACAACTGGATTTCATCCGGGCCGTGGGAGTTCGACGCGCGCCGCAGCGCTGGCTACCTCGCCGACGTAGACTACTTCGAGCGCGAGATCGCCGCAGAAGAATAAGAGAACGACCAGGAGGACGCGGACGAGGACGGCGACGAGGACGCGGACGAGGACGACGACGCGAGGAGGATGAGGACGAGGACGTGACCATGGCACAGTACGACCACAACGACGGCGGGCCGGCATGGGATCCGGAGACCCAGCCGCCGGACATTTAAGAGGAGGCGGCCATTGCCATGGCACTAGCCAACAGCGAGCAGGACGAGCTCCAGGAGCTCGCTTTGTGGGACGTGCTCGCAATCCAGCTCCGCGACTCAGCGCTCGCGCAGGGGAGGCCAGCGACTCCTCCGGCCACGCCGACGCGTTCCAACGACCGCGCTCCGCATGCTGCTCCGGCGTGGGATCCCTGGCCACAGCCTCCTGCCCATGCGGCGGTACCTCCTCCACCGCCGGCGTACGAGCTTCCATGGCCGATGCCGGATTTGATTGACCTCATAAGCGACGACGACCAGTAGGCAGCACCTACTTTTAGCACGCCTTTCTGGCTTTTTTATGTTTTTTTGTTAATGTAAATTATGGCTTCATGAATGAAAAAAAAAATATGCGTCGTGCCGCTGGAGCCATCCCCCGATGCAAACGGACGCCCGGACAATTTCGACCATTTGGCCCGACGCAAACGGACATGACGCATCCGTTTGGACGACCGAAATGCGTCGCGCCGCTGGAGATGCCCTAACAACAAAGACCCGGACGTCATGGTCGCACCCCCACTAGCCAACACAAGGGACCACGAGGCGACACGAACGAACTTCAAACACGACACTCAAACACCGCGCCGACAAGGACACCCATCAACAAACTATGGATCTAGGGTAAGCAACAACCAAGGCGGCGAGAAAATCGTAAACCTCTCTTGCGACGACAGCGCCGGTCACTGCTGCCAATAGTCTTGACTTAGCAACTCCATCGCCAAAAGGAACGACATGCATGTCGGACTCACGTGAGAGAGCAACAACAACGTCAACAACACCATCCTTCTCAAAGCCAAGTGCCTAACTCGGCGGAGAAGGCGCGGCCAAGATCCCGTGCGGATCAAACCTCACTTCCTTGGTTGAAGGAGGCATAACCACATCACCACTCCACTCAAGGAGCTCAGACACCACAGAAGAATCCCCAGACAACTCATGTAGCTCTGGCGTGATCTCAACCACTGATGACTTCATCTCAACAGAGTCAAGAGGAAACGAAACCTGCACGGGGGCGAACTCCTTCTCACAAGAAGTCGTTGGCTTCAAAGAAACACCAACAACAGTTTGAGACCTACCACCTCTTCACGAAGGGGGCGAGACGCGTCCTCCACGCGGTTAGCAACCAATTGAGCCAGCTCCATGCGCATCAAGTCAAACTGGCACTGAAGATGAGAGTCGAAACTGGCATTGACATTGAACTCCTCGCAACACCTTGAAGAGGGCCTTGGCGGCGAAGAGCAACACACGAACTCAACTCAACTCCGAGGCACCGAGGGACGACGAGGCTTCATGGCCGGAGAGCAGCTCCGCTGGCAAGGGGCATGAGCATCTCCAGAACGAGCACGAGTGTCCAGAGAGCGAGAATGAGCGGAAGGAAAGCATGCATGGCTGAATCGCCCCCGATGACCATGACGGCGACAACGGATGCATTTGAAGGGCTCACGACATGTGCTGACCTGGTGGCCATGCTCGAGGCACCGAAAGCATCGACCCGGAGCCCAACACTTGAAGGCAAGACTATGCTCGAGGCACTCCTTACGAAGGAAAGACGAAGGCTCGCGGTCGGGGCGGCCACCCCTACCCACCTACACCCAGTCTTCCACGTCTCCAAGAGTGTTAGTAGCAGCATCGAGGCCACCGTAGGGCTCCGCAAGCGCCTCCTCAACGTGGCCCACATCAGCGGTACCACAAACTGAGCCAGAAACAACACCTTTAGCAGAGGCCAATGGCTACTGCGGAGCCAACTCATCATCATCGTCCTCCTCGTCGGAGCCCAAAGAACCATCGCAAAGCAAGCTCGGGACCGGCATCGCATCACCGGCACGAAGGGGCACCATGAAAGGTCCACCTGACGTAACCGACGACAACGATAGGGACCCGATCCCCCTTGACCAACACGGCAGGGTCACATAGCAGCCCCTCAGGAGGGTGAGGAACGGTTGGGGGAGTGGCCGCCGTCATAGATCCATGGCAGTGGCGAGGATGTGGCGGTTCCAAGCTCGTGGGAAGCGGCTCCAGGGTCGCCGGCCCTACGCTAGAGGAGATGCCGTCGAGGGAGGTGGATGCAACGGGCGACATGGGGGGGGGGAGTCCTCTCCAATAGAGTTGGTGGTAGCAGACGGCATCTTGGGGGCCAGCTCCTCTTCGTCGTCCACGTTGTCGTCAGCAGCGGAGGCCCACGAAAAGGGAGCCGGTGGTAATGTACTTTTAAGAGCTCTTATTTTCATGGAAGAAATCATAATTTTAGTTCGCCTGAGAATGGGTTTATCCGAGACAATTACGAGAAAATTTAAAATAAAGAAAGGTTTTGTGTGGATATATCTGGCACCGAGGGTGAGGGTGACCACTATCTGCTCACCGGCTTGCGGTTACTAATGTTGTTCTGAATAACACACCACGCAGATGATAGGGTATCCTAGGGCTGCTGGTGACAGTTCATTAAGTCTAATTGATATAAGGAATTGACTGTCTCTACTGTGGTCCAGCAATAGGCATGAACTCTTCCTATTGGTTCAAAATCCTGAGGAAAAGATAAGTTGCACTAACTAGAGATCTTTACTCAACTAATTCAGATTGAGGTTACCAAACCACACACTTAGTGCTCCGTGCTGAAGCTGTAAAAAATGGTTGAGTGCTTCTAGGCTGTGCCCGGGAGTTGCCAACAGAAAATGCAGGGATCCGATCTCTCCATACAATACTACTACATACAGCTATGGATGACATGTATGGCGGTAGTAGTTTTACAGGTAAGAGGAAGTGGTTCAGATAAGGTAGTATCTCCCTGATGCTCTGGATCTCCTAATACCCAAACACTTTTTTTAGATAAAAGGCACTAGGTGCCCGACTTTAAATTAATAAAGCCCAACAAGTTCAACAAGATTCATTACATGCTGCGGCATACAGCTTAGCCAGGGTATTGCGAATAACAAGGAAACTGGGGTCGGCCTCCCCTAACAGACCGAAAACCAGCGATCGTAGACAGGTCAACGTCCTCCCCCTGGAATGACGAAGACAAGGAGCAGCCTCAAACACTCAATCATGCAGTTTGGACATTTGAATATTTTCTGTCTCACAAGTTGGATGCCGCGGATTTGTATACACGCAAAGGCATCCATCCATCCCTGATTCCCTGTGACGTATGCTTGGGTAGGAATAGGATCGTGGTATGTAGTCGTAGTTGTTAAATCTTGCCTGGTAGCCATTGGAAGTACATAGACAATGGTTGTTCTAAGTTCTGAAATGGCTTAATAATTTTGTTGGTGGTGCCTGAAAGATTCTGCAGTTGCTGCATCTAAGAATTCTGAACATAGCTAGGCACGCGCGCATGCGTGTTTGGTCCATGTCTTACCGCTCCAAGGTTAAATCTGAGATCTATATTTACATCAGTGCACAGTACATGCTAGCCTTGCCTGTTCTGTGATGAAGAATGTTCTCTGGCGATGATGCGTGCATCGTGAGATAGGAAATAATTCCCGTTATGATTCGATGCTTAAATGTGTACCCTTGCAGTTCGGCGACTAGGATGGTCGCAGTAATATGTGACGGACTCACGCTAACTGAAAACGACGGTAAAATAAAGATTATGTTTTTGAAAGAAGAAAAAATCGTGCCCGTAGTTCCTTAGCTCTATTCACTTTTGTTCAGCTCTAAATCCTTTCCACACTTTTATCCTCTCTCTTGTATCAAACTCTCAGGAATGCTCAAACGGCATATTATCATCAGACTAAAGCATTGACCGTTACCCACTAACGAGTGGGACCGTGTAGGACCAAGTCCCATAATGGCACGTCTGACCAGCATCTCCCTCCATCACATGATCGTTACCTGCCGACAAGTGGGACCACGTAGGGCTAGGTCCCGTAATGACAAGTCGCACCAGCCATCTCTCTCTCTCACCCAAAGTATTTGTGACGAGATGGTTGCTTTATATCCTGACGGTAGGGTTGGTACATCCAATTACAGATGGTTCATGATGTGGAGACTCGTGGCAGTGCACATGTACGGGCAGATCATGAGACGGAGCTCCACAACGACAACCCAAACAAGGTGGCATACGACAGTGCCGAGATGCGAGCGACATCCACGAAGCACCCTAGGAAGCGAGACCAGGTGTGTTAGATGGATATGAAAGGAACATGTTCAGTGTTGCGAAGAAGATGAGAAACGGTGGAGGGCATCGACGGCAACCTACACTCTTCTGTGATAGTGTTAGACATGAACGCGAGCAATGGAGAGAGGACTAGTCTCTATCCATTATGGCGTGAGCAGAGGGGTCTTAGGGGAGTGTGGTTGACAATGGCATACCCTTTCGGGTAACTATTATTACTATACCTGGTTCGGCTCATTATGGAGGAGGCACTACACGATGGCTCAACAGTTGGACCCGCACGTAATATCGATTTGGAGTACAAGAAATAAGACTCTAGAATAATCCTTGTAAACCCTAATCTGGTTGCATATATAAAGCCAGGCAAGGATATCCCTTGGGGGCACAACATACGACACGTTAGTTTACATTAGACAAACACAACTCCACCTACAGCGGCTCCCTGTAATAGATCATATACTAGATTGCTAGCAGAACGTAGGGATTCTCCTGGCTGAGAATGATGCGGTTTCCGTTGGGTTTTTTGGTGCGGGTTTCGATCTGGTCCTATGTGGATTGGGGAGAAATGGGTAGGGATATGCAACGGGGCGAGTTGGTGCGGTTTGAGAGGAAATGCGGTGTGGAACGGTGCGGTTTGGGTTCATACCAAAAAAAAACTGAAACGGGCTGAATCCATGGGTCAAACCCGCGGGTTGAACCAAATTCCCCACGACCCCACGCATGTGCTTCTGCCATGGTACCGCCGCCGTAGCCGCACGGCAGGGTCCCGACGCGGTTCCTTCATTCGGAAGGGAGAGGAAGAAGAGGCAGCGCCGCTGCGCTGAAAATCTGGACGTCGGGCTGTAGTCGACGGTGGTGACGGCGGCCGGAGGCGGCGACGAGGTCGGAGGCGGCGATTGCGGGCAGTTCCCGTCGATTACTCGCGCTGGGAGGGATAGGGGAGACGGCGATGGAAGAAATGATACTCGGAGACGACGCGACGACAGCTCTCTGGACGTCTCCAGGAAGAAACGATACATGATCTGAGCATGCTAGTGCTTAAGGTTGAAGACAAAACTGACAGGGATGGTCCACTTGTCATAGAAATAAAAGAAAGGAAGTGCTAGATTAGGCCAGAACATCTTTTACTTTGGCTGGACGCGTGGATTCTACTTTGGCTGTGATTTGGTTTCAAACCGCAGCAAGTTGTTCAAATCAAGTGAGGATCCACCTCAGGTTCAAAGCAACTCTGGGATCATTTTGCAGGAGCAGGAAAGTGTCATCGGCATATTTTAAGCTGACAACCCCTCCTGGGAGAAACGTAGGGCAAAGCCCACTAATTAATTTTCCTTCAGCCCCTTTTAGTAACATTCTAGAGAAACATCCACAATACAGTTAAACAAGAGAGGGGCAATGTGGCCCCCTGTCTCAAACATTTTCTTATTAATAAGAAATCCCCCTCAATATCATTAACTTTCACCCCCACAGATCCTCCTTGAGTAATCTGTTTGATGAAAAAAAATGAAAGTAGGGCTGAAACCTCTAATTTGTAGCACCTCATAGAGGAATTCTAGATTGACCTTGTCATAAGCTTTCTCATAATCAAGTTTTAACACTAAACCTTTATCTCCTTTCCTATGTACTTCATGGATAACCTCATGTGCAGTGACAGCACTCTCTAAAATAAATCGCCGTCTGATAAAGGCAAATTGATGATACGTGATGAGCCTATCAATAATCCTAGCTAATCTATTTGTTAACACCTTTGTAAAGATCTTGGAAGAACAATTCAGTAAAGCTAATGGGCCTGAATTTCTTCATAGATCTAGCATCATTTTCTTTTAGGATAAGAATTATCATAGAAAAGTTTAATCTAAATAAGTCTAGATCATCCCTAAACCATGCATTAAACATAGCTACTAAATCTTACTTAATGATATCCCATAATTTATGGTAAAACATAAAGGATAAGCCATCTGAACCAGGTGCCCCATCAGCATAAGATCCAAAAACAGTCTCTCTAACCTCTTCCTCAGAAAAAGCACTACCTAGCATTATATTCTCTTCCTCAGTTAATTTCTCTTACTCAAAGAAGAAATTATCTTGAAGTCTAATTTCTGATCTGTCTTCAAATTTAAACAGATCTTTGTAGTAGTCTGTGTCTACCTTAAGCATGTCTTTATTTGCAGTGACATGCCCTTCATGGCCATCTAAAACATGAATTAACTTCTTTCTTCTTCATTGATTAGAAACAACATGGAAGTAGGCAGTGTTCCTATCTCGTTCCAAAATGTTCCTATCCCTAGATCTCTGTTTAGCTTTGGTTTCCTCAAGAATCTAGAAAGAATTCAGCTCAGGATGGTTTCCCATCTTTCTCTTTCTACTAAATAGAGCACACAAGTTTAAGATTTGATATCAAGAGCATCATACTCTAACATCAATTCCTTTTTGTGTTTTCTAGCAGCAGCCTCAAAATTACTGCTCCGGCCCTTGGCAAGCCTTCTAAATAACCTAACTTTTGCTTGCCAAATGTATACTGTGTTACTAGTGTTAAGCTCAAGAGCCCATGCATGCTTTAATAACCAGCACTCTGAACTCAGGAATAGCTTACCACCATTTTCCAAATTTAAAACTCCCTTTCTTAGGAACTTTGGCTTCACCAGATTCGCGGATAAGGGTAGTATGATCACTACCTGATCTAGACAAAGCTCTAGCACTTTCTAAAGGGAAATTAGCGTCAAAAGAGGTAGTACAGAAAATCCTATCAAGTTTACACATAATTGGATTTTCTTGATTACTGTGGTGACCCGGCATACCACTGCATGGTGTAGTATGCAAGTCTGACATAACACCAATAAAACACCGTTCCACTAGTATTACATCGCTCAGAGTGGTACAACAGAAACATATGCGGGTCCAAGGCATGTCTATAGAATTACAACATTTGCTCTTTTACATAAGATCATCACAGCCTCCTACTTTACAATGAGGTAAAACTGCAAATAAACTCCAGAAGAATGACTCGTAGTCTAGACTTATCACGAACTCTATTTGTAGAGTATTTAACTAACTATAGGGGCTAAGAATAGATTCTAGCTAAATAGGAGCTAGGTTTAGGAAGCTAGTTTCCTTCTTTGGCTAAACTAGGTTTTCTCCTTGTTGGATGTGGTATCTGACTCTTCTGATAGGGTCCTGTCCCTTGAAGTAGTTGTTGACTCCTCGGCCTTCGAGTTGAATTGTAGATCCTCCTTTGATGCCTCTGTATCTAAGCTGGGGATTTAAGAGTGGGATGAGTACGAGCGTACTCAACAAGTTCATTATAGGAAAGAGGTGTTTAATGCACTAGCTACAAAATTAGACCAGAAATTCTAATACCAATGCAATTTTTCATAACCATTTCTTCAAAAGGTTGCTTTTATTCAGAAGAACTATGTCCGTCAGCCTTCACGGTTTACTAGAACTTCATGGAGTTCCTTTCCGGCAGCGTTCGCAGTTCCAAACCCGCAACAGGAAGTGACAGGTCACGATTCATTACACTCTGCTGAGGTGTGTTGCTTTACCCATAAGAGATCTTAACCTTGGTGCCAACCGAGTTGCAGGCTCGTCCACACTTCCTTTGGTGTGAGGCCCGCTATAAGGTCATAGCCAATCATATTCCTCCGCTACCTCGCACACCCACCCTTTGTTGCATACCCCGACCCTAGGTCCTCGCCGGTCCTCTTATACCAATTAAGGATGGACCCCGACCACGACGACAGTCTGGGACTCGTTAACCAAACTCCTTCGCCGGTAGCTCCAACCCATCATAGACCACATTACCGTGGGGAATTAGAAGGGGATCCCCACCCTCCAGCTTGTTCCGCAAGCAACGAACCGCTACGGTAAGCATTACATTACCGTGGGGAATTAGAAGGGGCTCCCCACCCTCCAGCTATTCGCAAGATACAACCGCTACGGTAAGCGCATCCGTTGATGTACAAGAGGTGGAAATATGATTGACTATTCCGTCCCACTCCAGCATCTTATGGTTAACACGGGTATTACGGCACAAGAATCACTGGATGACATTTGTTGTTTAATCCTAGATGGATATAAACCCTTGCAATGGAACCTCCACCATATCAACACAATCCATGGTTCCATTGCCCACCACTTAGTCATATTCATAGTTATGAAAGTAGTGGTTTTGCTTTTTATGCAATAGTGGTAAACATAGTACTTTGCAAGTAATTTGGTAAAAATACTCAAATGACATGAGCAAGTGATGAACTTGCCTTTCTTGACTGCAAGATTATGCAGTCAAGGTCTTCGATACGCAATAACTCCAATTTCTGAAAGAGCATCATCGTCCGGTAAGGACGATGTTTAAAAGATTGCCAAGGATGCAATAATGCATAATTATGAGATGCAATCGCTCTAAGCGTGACCTAACCCCGATGATTTAGGATTAGTGAGTTGTGATGATTAGTTTCGGGTGTGTTGCACTTTTAGAGTAATTCACAAACAAGGTTCTTATTCAAGTTTGTGTTGTTTGAGAATCATAAGCAAGTGGTAAAATGCATAGTAACGATCATACACACCAAGGAATAGTAGTTATATCATAAGTAAAGAGCAGTTGTCAATTTTAAGTCCTATAGTGCATGATTGATGATTACTTATTATATATTTCAAAAGAATAACTTTTGAAGAACATGTTCTTTAATAAAGAACAAGTATGATAATTAAGTTTGTGAGGTTCTATGGTTTCCTATGGTTCCAATTAGTTTTTGGAGTAAATATTAGATGGATCACAACCTAGTTGGATTCATCAACACCAAGGGCTTGTAAGGTTGAGTTAAGCCTAGGCATCTTGAGCAATTTATTATAAATAGTTGCTATCCAGGTTGGTATACCTTGCTGGTGATAGCTGGTTGTTGGCTAGAGATCCTATTAGGCAGGATTGATGATGATTCTTAATTTACTTCAAAAGAATAACTTTTGAAGAACATACTTCGTAAGTAATAAGAAGTATTTCAATTAAGGTTGAGGTTGTGTAGGTTTTACTTTTGAATTCATCAAGTAAAGAATAATTGGTTCCTAAATAAGGTGGTTTATAAACATGTTACACTATTAGGGTTTAGGTGTATGGCAATTGATGCCAAATATTAAGCATGGTTGCTATATAGAGTTCATCATAATGGTGTGATGCTAAATAGGGATAAATAGTATGATGGCTTTGGTAATAGGTTCTAGGGTTTACACTTGGTTGACCCTACTTGATTATCTAGGTCTGATGAAGATGAACACATGGGATACCTATATATTAGTGATCGGTCTTCTACATTTTATGTGGACATGACAAGTATCTAGGTTCTATATGGTTCTATGATTTAAAAGAAAGTAGGATGATCACATGATATAACCTAGGGTTTAGGTTTAGGACCAATTAGGGTTCATATGGATTAATGGAGTTAGGGTTCCTAATGGTATTAGGGTTTTAGTATCCCACATAAAATTATGGGTTTGTGTTCTTGATTAAATATGGAACTTAGGGTTTCCTAATTGTCAATTAGTTCTTGGATTAATAACTTCATTATGGATGAAGTTATTAATAACTTTGCAAATAAAAATAATATTGAATTTGCCATTTTGTTATTTTTGAACAATTAATAATTTAGGGTAATTATTAATCAGGGTGTAAATCTTTCTAATAGGGATTTATCAAATTAACAAATAAATAAAATTAGTTTTAATGTTTTCTTTATTTATTTACTGGTTTTTTATTTAATTTAGAAAGTTTTTCTAATTATTGAATTTTTATAGCATTTAGAATTAAAATAAAAGGCTTAAATAACAAGTAATAAATAATTGAATTTTTATTAAAAATAAAAATTTCATTTTTTATTTTTATTGTATAGAGTTTATTTTGAGGATCATTTTGATATCTCATATGTATTTTTTTCGAGTTAAAATCAATTTTAAAAACTCTTGCAAAGATTCAGCAATTTTTTGTAATTTAAGATAAATAACAAAACGTTTTTTTTTACCGTGGCAGACCTTAGCGCCAGACACTGACCAGTGGGGCCAGTGCCACGCAGGCTGCCACGCGAGCGGAGACTGGTCAAGTTTGACCAGTGTGTTTGACTCTACCGGCGGTTAAACATCGGCGAGTCCGCATGCGGCGGCGCCGCTGATTTACGGCGCCCCAGGACGCGCGGCTATGCTCCACTTAACCGCCGTGACACGCAGAGTACCGTGGTGGTGGTGGGTTTTCCCAATGGTCACCGGAGCATCGCCGGAGAACGAACCCGCGGCGGAACAACTCCGGCGAACATCGATATTTTGCTACGGTGGACTAAATGATGCATAGTAAAGTTCTACGGAAGCTAAATCTCACCCTGAATCTTCCTAGATGGTCGACGGCGTCGATCGTGGGCGGAAACGAGCTCAACCTCGCCGATACCGGCGATGAGCTGCGGAAGGAAACCGCCGAATTCGCTCGACTCTGGGCATCACTGGAAGCTATCTTCCACCCAAAGGGAATAGAAGACGAGGCGCACCTCCAGGACCTCACCGTTGGGCTTGAGACGGCCTCAATCGGCGGCGAGCCGAGATGGCCGGGGAACTAGGGTTTCGGTATGGGGAGGAACTGGGGCAAAACGAAGGAAATTGGAGGGCTCCCGCGCTACTTATACGTCTCCTGGCGTGTGCTGGCGGTCAACAACGTCGGCGGCGACCGCGAGACGTGGCGCTGGCGTCGCCGTGTCGAGCTCCCGTGCACACAGGAGAGGAGACGAAGACGACGACGTCCTCTCTATATTTATCCAAAGCGAAGGGGTACGGCTGGTGTTGGGCTGCTGTTTAGGCTGGACCTTGGGCTGCTTGGTGGGCTGCATTGCTGGACTTCTGCTGGGCTCGGTGACCGACTAGGTAAGTCAGGTGAGCCCATTTTCTCTTCCTTTCTTTTATTTATTTTCTGTTTTGTATTTCCTGTTTTGAATTCTGTTTTGAATTCATATTTTAATTCAATTATGCTTTCAGATGTTTCTACTTATTTTTAATTTAGGATTTAGCAATAATGATCATTGCATTATTCCTTTGCCCAAAACTAATGTGTAATGCATGATTTTATTTGTATCCTTGTGGGTTCTATTTAAATCTCAATTTAGCCATAAGTTTATGTTTTCTTTGGAATTCCTTTTCCTCCTTGTAATACAACTCTCTTTTGAATGATTTAAAGTGGATAATTGCTTCCCAAAGCATTTTAAAGATTATTATGAGGGCTTGGTTTATTATTTGAGAGTTTGTTT
>NC_061510.1:116426046-116458106 GCF_022539505.1 Lolium rigidum
GGTTGGGCTTTGTACTCGTGTGACAGCATCTGAGAGGTTATAATCTCCCTCCCCCCCCCCCCAAATTAGTTGAATTCTGGATAAATAACCAACTTTGTCTCCCTCTACTTTGGTTTATTTTTATTGTTTCCATTTACTTGTTGTTATCATGTATTGCAACATATAAGTTTGTTGACTTAGTTTTTTTAGTGTCACCTTAGCGTAATAGTAACTACCACTAAAACCAACGAATTTGATCACAAAATTTACAGTCACCTATTCAATCCCCTCTAGGAACCATCTTTGATCCTTCGGCTTCCACGACAACATGTGCATTCCGGTGAAAACATGATCTCCGATCAAGGAATGTTGAAGCGTGTTTGCATTGTTCCCTTGTTGAATGTGGTGGCTTGAAACTCGGCTTGGGGGATGAAAGTTCCGAGATCGGCCTATGGTTGGACATGTCATCAACGACGCACGTGCGGAGACTCTTTATTCAAAAGTTAGCCTTATAGTTCTTACTTTTCATGAATTTTAGTCCTTTACCATTGGTTCAGTAGCTACTTAGTGGTTATGGTCGCGAGGCACACGGCAGTGGTGGAAGCAGCGATGGCGTAATGTGGACGGCTACTAGCTTGCGTGCGGGTGCAGGCGGCGATGACTTGGAGGGTGAGTGGAGACAACGTCGGCGGCGAGGGCGTAGCCGTGTGTTGGCTTTGATTGGAAGCTCTCTCTCTCAGGTCAAAATCCGAACTCAGTGGTTGCGTCATCGGCGGTGGTGGAAGGAGCGACGGTTAGGATTGGAAGGTTACATGTTGAGGTTTATTGTCCTAAGGCGACGGCGACGAGCAGGGAAAACCCTGGAACACCGCTAAGGTTACCTTGACCGCTGTTAGGAATTGAAGTACCAGTATGAGAACAAGAAAGTTAGAAGAAAATATTATAGAAATTTAGAAGAAGATAGTGTGAAGCTTTTTAGGAAGATGATTGAAATAGAGATGAGTTGCAGCCAGTTAAGGTAGCTAAGAAAAAAAATTAAAAAAATCCACAGGGAGGAGACGAGGAGGAGAGACAAGAGGGATATGATTGCTTTAGTAGAAGCTTTGTAGTCTTGTATGTGCCTTGCTAGTGAGGGGTTTTGTGTGAGGAGAGATAGATTGTATGCAATTCACTAGCTGCACTCACCTAGTTAGCAAATTGCTGATCTGCATTGTTGTACTATTGTTGTAACTTGCTATACCTAAAATGCAATTCACAGACAAGAGAAATGGATTCAAACGCAGGCTTCAAATTTGGTTGAGTAAATGCTCACTACATGCAGCATTCCCCACAGTCGGCCTAGCCACAACATTCACCACAGTTGGCGTGGCCACAACAGGCCATCGCTGATGATCAAGGCCGACAGCAGCCATCGGCGTACTCCCATCGGCGTACTCCCGTCGCCATTTCTGGCGTTGGCGTCTTCTCCCAGGTCGTCGGCATACTAGGCGGCCATCGGCGTAGGATCTACTGTGACGGAGGTGCGTGTCTGTCGGCGCTAGTCTCCCGTCACTTGACACCGGTTGACAGCCGTCAGGAAGTAGGCCAACGGCTTCGTCGTGGGCCTAGCGGTGCCGGCCATTTTATATATTTTATGTGGTCCGGTTTATTGATACCGATAATCGGGCATCCCTCTATTTTATTTATTTAAATAATATAACTATATACAAATTATCTAGGGATATAAATAAATAGCAAAAGGAAGTAGGATCAGCTTGACAAAAAAATGTCCGCGGCATTGTTGTCGGTGTAGCACCATGACGCCGTTCGTTAGACCGTCATGATGGGTGATGGGATAGACCACGTGGAAGAGCTACGCCGACAGCCTTCTGGATGCGAACGGCCACACGCATACGCCGACGGTCTGATGTGCGCCGACGACCACGGTCATCAAGCGTTGACAGGGGTTGTACGCCAACTGTAGTCGTCGGCAGGGCCATCTACGCTGAAGTCATTTCTCCACTGACAGCAGGACAACTCTGCTCCCCTCCTCAACATCTACGCCGACAGCCCCGACAAAAAGCCAGCGGCGTAGGTTCTAGGCCGTCGGGGTATGTCGGTTTTCCTGTAGTGGCTTGAGCTTCTGATGAACAAAATGCAATACCTTTAGTTGAATAAAATGCAATACCTTTAGTGTGAGTCCGGCGCGTGCCCTGTCGTTGAACTGCTGCAAGGACAACACATTTATGCTGAATCATAAAAGGAATCATTTCTTACCTCACAATGCACGTATCATCGCTAGAGAATGTTTTTCATCACAAAACAGGCAAGGCAAGCATGTACTGGGCGCACTGGTGTAAATATGCATCTCAGCATTTAACCTTGTAGCGGTAGGGCATGGACCAAACACGCATGCACGTGCCTAGCTATGTTCAGAATTCTTTGTAGCGAACAGATGCAACCACTGCAGAATCTTTCAGGCACCACCAGCAAAATTATTAAGCCATTTCAGAACTTAGAAAAACCATTGTTTATGTACTATACTACATATATACCACGATCTTACCCCAAGCACACGTCAGAGGGAATCAGGGATGGATGGAGGTGCCTTTGCGTGTATACAAATCCACGGCCTCCAACTTGTGAGACAGAAAATATACAAATGTCCAAACTGCATGATTGACTGATTGGATATTAGGAGATCCAGAGCATCAGGGAGATACTACCTTATCTGAACCACTTCCTCTTACCTGTAAAACTACTACCGCCTTACATGTCATCCGTAGCTGTATGTAGTATTGTATGGAGAGATCGGATCCCTGCATTTTCTGTTGGCCAGTCACAGGCACAGCCTAGAAGCACTCAACCGTTTTTTAAAGCTTCAGCACGGAGCACTAAGTGTGGTTTGGTACTCAAATCTGAGTTACTGCAACTTACTAGTATTTTCTTCAGGTATTTACACCAATAGGAAGCGATCATCCTAGTATTGTACCACAGTACAGACAGCCAATTTCTTATATTAACTAGACTTAATGAACTGTCAGCGGTAGCCCTAGGATACCCTATCATCTGTATGGTGTTCGTCAGAACCAGATTCTACAGTATTAAAGCCAGTGGGCAGATAGTGGTCACCCTCACCCTCAGTGGTTGAAACAGCCACACACAACAATATACCCCCACAAAATTATGTACCCACTTCGTTCCATAACGAGCTTGAAACAGCCACACACAATAATGTACTCCCCAATTGGCCACACGCAGTTATACTTCGTCCGTTCCATAATTCTTATTGGGGTTTTAGATTAAGTTTAAATTAAGATCACGCTATAAATCATGCAATGGACCACTGTACTTTTGCAACATGAAAATAGTAAACATGAGTAAACCTTATATCCATATGTGCCCCTCGAAACGAAGAGTGTATGTGAGGCCACAACCTGTGAAAGGAGTGCAGAAGAAGTTTTTTTTTTTGAACAGGGGTAGGGTCCAAAGACCCTAGAAGCTGCTAGTATTGAACAGGCGGTGGGTACAACTTGCAAACAGGCCCCTAGAGTTCAGGGGATTTCTGGATAAGGCATGAAATATTACAGAGACGACCTCGTAAAAAGATTGAAAAAAGCGATTAGGTCCTTGACGCTCTGCACCGCAAAAGGAAATCGCCGTCGAGTTGCTCCGCCGAACGAACACCGGCGCCGGGGACGAACCAGTCGGCCCTGCGTCGTGGTGGAAGTGGTGGCTCTTCCCCTTGGACAGCTTGGTCCTTGGGAAGTCAGGTCTCCAGGAGAAGGGCCGCCAATCGGCCATAAGAAGCAGGGGCGGGGCGGTAACGCCGGGCACATGTCCCCCGTTGGTGAGCTTCCCTGGAAGAAAACCGCGTCAGCAACAACGTCGACGAAGAGGACGCAACTCCATAGCACCTCTTGGGCACACACTTGTGGCGCCGCTTCGATCACGGGAGAGCAGCAGCATCCATGCCGTCCTCGCCCTCGCCTCCATGGCCGGCCGAGAGGAACAACACCGATGTGCTACCTCCATACCAGAAGCAGCAGAGATACACCCTCCAAGATGCAGAGAGGATGGCGACGACGTGGTTGTGCTCCTCCTCGCCTCCACGGCCGGCCAGGAGCTCGATGTCATCGTTGTTCCCCGGCAGGCGCATCCTTTCCCCCTCGCCTCCAAGGTCGGCCAGGAGAAGATGGCGCCCGCCGCTTCCGCGCTGCAGCGGGAAGAAGTCCGCCGTTGCTTTATTGAAGTAAGTGTCGGTCTCCCGCTCCCCTCTCTCCTCTGACCACCGGAGAAGAAGAAGAAAGCAGATCAACCCTAAAGCAGGTGAGATCCAGGCGACCAGATCTCGCCCTTCGCTTCCACTACCAGGCAACCAGCCCACTACCGGCAAGCTGCCGCTAAACCTACGAAACCTACCTACTCCGGTGCTATCTCCCCTCCATCTCCGGCCGGCTACTCCGGCGGAGAGGAGGTGGGAGAGGCCCGGTGAGAGAAAGAAGAGGCTCACTAACTGTAGCAAGAGGAGAGCGAGGTGGGGGGGAGTACGATGGAGAAGTCTCCCATAAGAAGTATTGGCATATCCTTTGAGTGGAATAAGCTTAATATAGATACATCAATAAGCATAAATGATTCCTTGTCTCTGTGGTGCCTTGTTATTTCATGACAACAAAGTTCGGCAGGAATCAATGGTGCACGCATTGATGGAGAGCATGAGAAGGAAAAGAATTACTCCCTCGGTCTCATAAAATATGTCTTAACAACATGTTTCATGGGAAAGGGAATTTTTGGGACCTAGGTTCAGCGGAACCCGATTAAACTTACTCTGATACTAAGTTACATAGTTACTGTTGTGATATGTATATGTGGATTGCCTAGCCCTTTCCATCAGTTCAGACTTTTGGTTCAAGTGGCTAGTGCATGAAGCTTAACATGGTATCAGAGCCCTAGGTTTCGAGTTCAAATCCTGATTTTCGCAATTAAGCCTAAAAATTGCTGTTGTACATGGTTTTCGCAATTAAGCCTAAAAATTGTTGTTGTCCCCCTCTTTAGCCACCGCTGTGTGCTCTTCTTCTTTCACATGTTGACTTTCTCTTCTCCCGTCACACGCGAGTGGAGGTGTTGTGATATGTATATGTGGATTGCCTAGCCCTTTCTATCAGTTCGGACTTTTGGTTCAACTGGCTAGTGCATGAAGCTTAACAGTTACTCGGCCACTAAGTTACAAATATTTCTGTTGCGGTCAGAAACCCACCGGCGAGCAGTGATGTCTACGTTCCCCCTCCTTTCCTGTAGACAGTGTTGGGCCTCCAAGTGCAGAGGTTTGTAGAACAGCAGCAAGTTTCCCTTAAGTGGATACCCAAGGTTTATCGAACTCAGGGAGGAAGAGGTCAAAGATATCCCTCTCATGCAACCCCGCAACCACAAAGCAAGAAGTCTCTTGTGTCCCCAACACACCTAATAGGTGCACTAGTTCGGCGAAGAGATAGTGAAATACAGGTGGTATGAATAAGTATGAGCGAGTAGCAACGGTGCCGGAAAAGTGCTTGGCGTGTAGTTGATGGTGGTGGTATTGCAGCAGTAGTAACGCATGATAAAACGAGTAAACAAGCGATAGTAATGTAGCAGTAGTAACACAGCGAGTAGTAACGCAAGCAGTAGTAACGCGGTATTTAGGAACAAGGCCTAGGGATTACACTTTCACTAGTGGACACTCTCAACATTGATCACATAACGGAACGAGATAAATGCATACTCTACACTTTTGTTGGATGATGAACACATTGCGTAGGATTACACGAACCCTCAATGCCGGAGTTAACAAGCTCCACAATAATGCTCATGTTTAAGTAACCTTTAGTGTAAGATAGATCAACGAGACTAAACCAAGTACTAGCATAGCATGCACACTTGTAACCTTCATGCATATGTAGGAGGAATAGATCACATCAATAATATCATAATGATAATTAACTCCACAATCTACAAGAGATCATGATCATAGCCTACGACAAGAACCACACGGTGCACGCACTAGTCACCTTTACACACATGCGGGAGGAATAGAACTACTTTAATAACATCACTAGAGTAGCACATAGATGAATTGTGATACAAAACTCATATGAATCTCAATCATGTAAAGCAGCTCATGAGATCATTGTATTGAAGTACATGGAAGAGAGATGAACCACATAGCTACCGGTACAGCCCCGAGCCTCGATGGAGAACTACTCCCTCCTCATGGGAGCAGCGGCGGTGATGAAGATGGCGGTGGAGATGGCAGCGGTGGCGATGGAGATGGCAGCGGTGTCGATGGAGAAGCCTTCCGGGGGCACTTCCCCGCTCCGGCAGGGTGCCGGAACAGAGTTCCGTCCCCCGAATTGGAGTTTCGCGATGGCGGCGGCGCCACGGTAACTTTTCCGGAGTTTCGTCAATTGGTATCGGGTTTTCTGATCCGGGGGCTTTATATAGGCGAAGAGGCGGCGCGGGAGGGCTGACGGGGGGCCACACCATAGGGCGGCGCGGCCCCCTCCGGCCGCGCCGGCCTAGGGTTTGGTGGCCACTGTGGCCCCCCTCCGGTCCTTCCCGGGTGTTCTGGATGCTTCCGATGAAAATAGGAACTTTGGCGTTGATTTCGTCCGATTCGAGAATATTTCGTTACTAGGATTTCTGAAACCAAAAACAGCAGAAAACGAGGAACTGGCACTTCGGCATCTTGTTAATAGGTTAGTTCCGAGAAAATGCACGAATATGACATAAAGTGTGCATATAACATGTAGATAACATCAATAATGTGGCATGGAACACAAGAAATTATCGATACGTTGGAGACGTATCGGCATCCCCAAGCTTAGTTACTGCTCGTCCCGAGCAGGTAAAACGATAACAAAGATAATTTACGGAGTGACATGCCATCATAACCTTGATCATACTATTTGTACAGCATATGTAGTGAATGCGGTGATCAAAACAATGTATATGACATGGGTAAACAAGCTGAATCATAAAGCAAAGACTTTTCATGAATAGCACTTCAAGACAAGCATCAATAAGTCTTGCATAAGAGTTAACTCATAAAGCAATAATTCAAAGTAGAGACATTGAAGCAACACAATGGAAGATGAAGTTTCAGCGGTTGCTTTCAACTTATAACATGTATATCTCATGGATAATTGTCAATGCAAAGCAATATAACAAATGCAATATGCAAATATGTAAGAATCAATGCACGAGTTCACACAAGTGTTTGCTTCTTGAGGTGGAGAGAAATAGGTGAGCTGACTCAACATAAAAGTAAAAGAATGGTCCTTCAAAGAGGAAAGCATCGATTGCTATATTTGTGCTAGAGCTTTGATTTTGAAAACATATAGAGAGCATAAAAATAAAGTTTTGAGAGGTGTATGTTGTTGTCAACGAATGGTAGTGGGCACTCTAACCCCCTTGCCAGACAAACCTTCAAAGAGCGGCTCCCATTTTATTTTATTTTTGGATGGCACTCCTTCCAACCTTTCTTTCACAAACCATGGCTAACCGAATCCTCGGGTGCACTGCCAACAATCTCATACCATGAAGGAGTACCTTTTTATTTTAGTTTTATTATGATGACACTCCTCCCAACCTTTGCTTACACAAGCCATGGCTAACCGAATCCTTCGGGTGCCGTCCAACAATCACATACCATGGAGGAGTGTCTATTTTTAGTTTGTTAATTTGGGATCTGGGAATCCCATTGCCGGCTCTTTTTGCAAAATTATTGGATAAGCGGATGAAGCCACTAGTCCATTGGTGAAAGTTGCCCAACAAGATTGAAAGATAAACACCACATACTTCCTCATGAGCTATAAAACATTGACACAAATAAGAGGTAATAAATTTTGAATTGTTTAAAGGTAGCACTCAAGCAATTTACTTTGGAATGGCGGAGAAATACCATGTAGTAGGTAGGTATGGTGGACACAAATGGCATGGTGGTTGGCTCAAGTATTTTGGATGCATGAGAAGTATTCCCTCTCGATACAAGGTTTAGGCTAGCAAGGCTTATTTGAAACAAACACAAGGATGAACGGTACAGCAAAACTCACATAAAAGACATATTACAAGCATTATAATACTCTATACCGTCTTCCTTGTTGTTCAAACTCAAAACTAGAAATTATCTAGACCTTAGAGAAACCAAATATGCAAACCAAATTTTAGCATGCTCTATGTATTTCTTCATTAATGGGTGCAAAGCATATGATGCAAGAGCTTAAACATGAGCACAACAATTGCCAAGTATCACATTACCCAAAACATTTATAGCAATTACTACATGTATCATTTTCCAATTCCAACCATATAACAATTTAACGAAGGAGAAACTTCGCCATGAATACTATGAGCTAAGAACACATGTGTTCATTCGAACCAGCGGAGCGTGTCTCTCTCCCACACAAGCATGATGTAATCCAATTTATTCAAACAAAAACAAAAACAAAAGCACACGAGACGCTCCAAGAAAAAGCACATAAGATGTGATGGAATAAAAATATAGTTTCGGGGGAGGAACCCGATAATGTTGTCGATGAAGAAGGGGATGCCTTGGGCATCCCCAAGCTTAGACGCTTGAGTCTTCTTGATATATGCAGGGGTGAACCACCGGGTGCATCCCCAAGCTTAGAGCTTTCACTCTCCTTGATCATAGTATATCATCCTCCTCTCTTGACCCTTGAAAACTTCCTCCACACCAAACTCGAAACAACTCATTAGAGGGTTAGTGCATAATAAAAATTCACATGTTCAGAGGTGACACAATCATTCTTAACACTTCTGGACATTGCATAAAGCTACTGGACATCAATGGATCAAAGAAATTCATCCAACATAGCAAAAGAGGCAATGCGAAATAAAAGGCAGAATCTGTCAAAACAGAACAGTCCGTAAAGATGGATTTTATTAGGCCACCAGACCTGCTCAAACGAAAATGCTCAAATTGAATGAAAGTTGCGTACATATCTGAGGATCATGCTCGTAAATTGGCATAATTTTCTGAGCTTCCTGCAGGGCAGTGGGCTCAGATTCGTGACAGCAAAGAAATCTGGAACTGCGCAGTAATCCAAATCTAGTACTTACTTTTCTATCAACGGCTTAACTTGGCACAACAAAACACAAAACTAAGATAAGGAGAGGTTGCTACAGTAGTAAACAACTTCCAAGACACAAATATAAAACAAAGTACTGTAGCAAAATAACACATGGGTTATCTCCCAAGAAGTTCTTTCTTTTTAGCCATTAAGATGGGCTCAGCGAGTTTTAATGATGCACTCGCAAGAAATAGTATTTGAAGCAAAAGAGAGCATCAAGAGGCAAATTCAAAACACATTTAAGCCTAACATGCTTCCTATGCATAGGAATCTTGTAAATAAACAAGTTCATGAAGAGCAAAGTAACAAGCATAGCAAGATAAAACAAGTGTAGCATCAAAAATTTCAGCACATAGAGAGGTGTTTTAGTAACATGAAAATTTCTACAACCATATTTTCCCCTCTCATAATAACTTTCAGTAGCAACATGAGCAAACTCAACAATATAACTATCAAATGAAACATTCTTATCATGAGTCTCATGCACAAAATTATTACTACTCCCAACATAAGCATAATCAGTTTTATTAGTTGTAGTGGGAGCAAATTCAACAAAGTAGCTATCATTATTATTCTCATCAAGTGTAGGAGGCATATTGTAATCATAATCAAATTCACTCTCCATAGTAGGTGGCACCAAGAGACCACTATCATTATAATCATCATAAATAGGAGGCAAAGTATCATCAAAGAAAATTTTCTCCTCAATGCTTGGGGGACTAAAAATATCATGCAAACCAGCTTCCCCAAGCTTAGAACTTTCTATATCATTATCAACAATGGTGTTCAAAGCGTTCATACTAATATCACTACCAGCATGCAAATAAGATTTCATAGGTTTTTTAAGTTTCGCATCAAACAATCCATGTTTTAAATCAGGAAATAGAATAAGAAGCTCACTCTTGTACATTATGCCAAACTAGTGTAAACAAGAAACAACAAGATGCAATTGCAGGATCTAAAGGAAATAGCTTTGAGCACACACACGACGGCGCCAAAAAAAATACTTTACCTGGGACCGTAGTATGAGAGCCTTTTACCTTTCCTCCCCGGCAACGGCGCCAGAAAAGTGCTTGATGTCTACGTTCCCCCTCCTTTCCTGTAGACAGTGTTGGGCCTCCAAGTGCAGAGGTTTGTAGAACAGCAGCAAGTTTCCCTTAAGTGGATACCCAAGGTTTATCGAACTCAGGGAGGAAGAGGTCAAAGATATCCCTCTCATGCAACCCTGCAACCACAAAGCAAGAAGTCTCTTGTGTCCCCAACACACCTAATAGGTGCACTAGTTCGGCGAAGAGATAGTGAAATACAGGTGGTATGAATAAGTATGAGCAGTAGCAACGGTGCCGGAAAAGTGCTTGGCGTGTAGTTGATGGTGGTGGTATTGCAGCGAGTAGTAACGCAGTAAAACGAGTAAACAAGCGAGTAGTAATGTAGCAGTAGTAACACGAGCGGTAGTAACGCAGCAGTAGTAACGCAGTATTTAGGAACAAGGCCTAGGGATTACACTTTCACTAGTGGACACTCTCAACATTGATCACATAACGGAACGGATAAATGCATACTCTACACTTTTGTTGGATGATGAACACATTGCGTAGGATTACACGAACCCTCAATGCCGGAGTTAACAAGCTCCACAATAATGCTCATGTTTAAGTAACCTTTAGTGTAAGATAGATCAACGAGACTAAACCAAGTACTAGCATAGCATGCACACTTGTAACCTTCATGCATATGTAGGAGGAATAGATCACATCAATAATATCATAATGATAATTAACTCCACAATCTACAAGAGATCATGATCATAGCCTACGACAAGAACCACACGGTGCACGCACTAGTCACCTTTACACACATGCGAGGAGGAATAGAACTACTTTAATAACATCACTAGAGTAGCACATAGATGAATTGTGATACAAAACTCATATGAATCTCAATCATGTAAAGCAGCTCATGAGATCATTGTATTGAAGTACATGGAAGAGAGATGAACCACATAGCTACCGGTACAGCCCCGAGCCTCGATGGAGAACTACTCCCTCCTCATGGGAGCAGCAGCGGTGATGAAGATGGCGGTGGAGATGGCAGCGGTGGCGATGGAGATGGCAGCGGTGTCGATGGAGAAGCCTTCCGGGGGCACTTCCCCGCTCCGGCGGGGTGCCGGAACGAGTTATGTCCCCCGAATTGGAGTTTCGCGATGGCGGCGGCGCCACGGTAGCTTTTCCGGGTTTCGTCAATTGGTATCGGGTTTTCTGATCCGGGGGCTTTATATAGGCGAAGAGGCGGCGCGGGAGGGCTGACGGGGGGCCACACCATAGGGCGGCGCGGCCCCCTGCGCCGCGCCAGCCTAGGGTTTGGTGGCCACTGTGGCCCCCCTGCGGTCCTTCCGGGTGTTCGGATGCTTCCGATGAAAATAGGAACTTTGGCGTTGATTTCGTCCGATTCCGAGAATATTTCGTTACTAGGATTTACGAAACCAAAAACAGCGAGAAAACGAGGAGCGGCACTTCGGCATCTTGTTAATAGGTTAGTTCCGGAAAATGCACGAATATGACATAAAGTGTGCATATAACATGTAGATAACATCAATAATGTGGCATGGAACACAAGAAATTATCGATACGTTGGAGACGTATCAAGCGACGACGGGCAACACTGTAGAGCCGGGAGGCTCCCAGGACTGCGGCTGGCCCTGGTCCCTCCGAGCGATGGCCCGCAAAGCCTTCGGCACGCACGTCCGATGCGATGCAAGGGCGTGCCACCTGACCTATACCTGGTCGGGGAAGGTGTTGGATGTGCCTCGCTTAGTTTCCTGCATGGCATACACGTAATCATTAAATACGAGCCTCGATCGGCTCTCGAGTTGTCCCGTGAATCGTCTCAAGGAGCCGATCCACCCATGATGCGTACGAGGTGTACGATCAGATGGTGGTCCTGCTTGATCAAAACAAAGCTAAAACGACCTACTACGATTTAGGGTTTTCACCGCATAATTGGAACATCCTACTCGTGATTGAGCCTGGCGGCCACGCACGGTGATCGTAAACCGACCCTAGACAAGGCCTAAAAACCAACACGAAGTTGATCCTCGGAACATCCTGTCTAGGGCTAGCAAACTACACCCTACGCACCACCTGGATCCTTCAACCCGTTTGTAAGGCCTAACCATGCAGATATTAAACTAATCCTTGAAGAACAAGGAGCAATCATAACGGATCGGATCTACTAAATAATGATCAAGCGGGGTGCCGCCCTTACACCCAAGATAGGTGTAAGGGCGGCTAGATGTCTAAGGGTCGCACGACGATAGCATATGATACGATGAACAATGTTAACCCTAAAACATCTATGATAACTACGTTGCTCGCCATCAAAAAGGCTTCAGCACGAGCAACGCATGAACTACGAATAAACGTGTACTGCCTAGATCGCAAGATGCGATCTAGGCAGCATGATGTTTACCCGGAAGAAACCCTCGAGACAAGGGAGTTGGCGATGCGCCTAGATTGGTTTGTGGTGAACGTGATTGTTGTTTATTTCATAAACCCTAGATACATATTTATAGTCCGTAGACTTTCTAACGTGGGAATAATCCCAACCGGGCACAGACCCAAACTCTAACTAACCGACACGTATCCTACTATATTACAGATACACGGGCAAACTAGCCCAAACTTTGCATATAAGGCCGATTCATGTATTTCTTCTATGTATATTCTTCAAACCCATCTTCAATCGCGGCCCACCTCTGATCCGGTCAAATTCTGGTGATAACACATGCCCCCCTGGTTTTGGAAATGACATTTCCAAAATCATTATGCTTTTCTTTCGTCGGGTCATGTCGTGGCAGAGCAGAACCGCTGCAGTATCCTTCATCATGATGCCTTGCCTTCTTGACTTCTATGCGCGATTCGACAATTCTTTGGCACCATTTCCTCGGAAACTGTTGTAGCATTAACTCTCCCCAATATCCCATTATTTAACCGCGTCGAGCAGTTCGCCCCTTCACCCTCCTGCTCCGTACTAGCCATCGGCAAAAAACCCCCATTCCTCCGTGGCCATGTCTTCTTCCTCCTCCTCCTCTTTTGCCTCCTCAAACCTCTCCTATGTATCATCTCCCTTCCGTGAGCCGACGCCAGAGTGGGGCTCGTTGGCGGCGCACGACATCCTCGCCCCAACGACGTGGGACAAGGAGGAACACGATTCCTCCATCTGGTCCGAGGATGACAAATCCTTGACCGACGGAGAGGACGCCCTTCAATTCCTCGTCGACGGGGAGGAGGAGGCGGAGAGCGAGGATGACCGCTTCTCCTGGGACAACTTCACCTCTTCCGAGGAAGAGGCGGAGGAGGACGACGACGACTCCCTCGAAGGTTACCCACCGGCGAAGCGCCTCCGCGCCTGGTGGGACGACGACAGCGATGACGACGATGAGGAAGACGAGGCTCCCGTAGAAGGCTCCGGGAGCAGCGATGAGGAGCCTATCAGCAGCTGCGCCGGCGGCAGCGACGACGACGACGAGGGCAGCAACGGCCCTTAGATTAGGGACTAGTAGTAGTAGTCGGCTTTTGTTCTTTCTTCCCCGAGCAATCGGCTCTTTCTTTGTAAGAAATCCCACTACTAATGAAGAGAATATTCCCCAATTAACCTTGCTTTCTTGTCAATCTTGCCGATCGTCGAACGAAGTCGCTGTACAGAGAGCCGATGGCAGGGCATCGGCTTGTACTATAAACGCGATTTGAGGCCAAGCCGTTGCCTATCCACACGGTCCAACAGGCCTAGCTCATGTCCAAACCATCCTCCAATCTTAAACGTGCAGATTGAACTCCTCAGCAACCACTAGGAGACTCATCCCAAATATCATGATTTCTGGTTTGAACCAATCTGTTAACCTGCTTAATTAAGCTTGTACCTCTAGAGTCGATAGCAATGCATCGGCTTTACGCATACCGTTGTCTCCACATGTTTTCTCAAGTCGATGTCTGCGCATCGGCTGTGATTTTTTTTTTACTGGCCGATTTAGAATCGGCCTCCATATCTCACTGCCCATCCTCCCACATGCTTGGGAAATACTTCTTGAGATGTTGGCCATTGACGGCCACTGGGAACTTCACACCATCCAAGCTGTTCAAGCATGTAGGCATTGCCCTTCGTAACCTGGATGACTTTGTAAGGACCGTGCCAATTAGGAGACCATTTGCCGTATGCTTTATCCCTGGTTCCTAGTGGCAACACGGCTTCCCATACTAGATCACCAACTTGAAACTCCTTTGGTCTCACCTTCTTATTGTATGCCCGAGCTACCACTGGCTTTGTTCTCTTTAATCTTCTCTAACGACCAAAGTCTAAGTTCCGTTGCATCCTCAATAGTGTCACTCATCGGGGTTGCATATTCCTCGAGCGTCGGGTCATTCCGAAACGTGACACGTCTCGATCCAGCCGTAATTTCCCAAGGTAATACGGCCTCCTGCCCATAGACAAGCCTGGTACGGCGAAGTCTTTATAGCTCCATGGCATGACATGCGATAGGCCCACAAAGCCTTCCGACAACGTCTCATGCCACACCACCGGGGTTCTCCTCAATCTTCCTCTTAATCAGCTTGATCGAGGCTTTGATTGGACGCTTCGGCTTGCCCGTTGGCTTGAGCATAGTATGGAGATGATCGGATTAGCTTAATCCCCATGTCATCGCAGAACTTTCCGAATTCTTTAGAGACAAAGACCGAACCTCCATCGGTCGTGATGGTTTGGGGAATCCCGAACCTATGAATGACATGTTCTTTGACAAATTGGATAACATCTTCCGATTTTACTTTCTTCATGGGAACGGCCTCCACCCATTTGGTGAAATAATCTGTAATGGCCAGAATCCACCCATTTGATTTTTTTACGGGCCGATTTTCCTATCGGCCCCCAATATTTCACTGCACATGTATCGCACATGTTCATCTGATTAGGTGCCCCCCGAGCCGATTCTGCCAGGTATCTGCTGATATCGGCTCTGTGGTTAGCCAAGGCACTATATGTGAACGTCGGCTGTTAGGACCAGTGTGGACTTCTTCCAGCTCATAAGCCGACGCAAACCCATTGCCCATTAGATCGACGTTGAACCCAGGCAGAATGTATGGCGAAGATAATTTTGGCCGATTGCGGGAATCGGCCTCCATGTTGAATTGCTCAATGAAGGTTTTGCAATGTTCCTTCATAGATCTTTGGGGCCGATCACATGGATCGGCATCGCCACGTTTGTCCATAGATGTTGCTCTTGTTACACGATCAGGCCGGTGGATAAAACCAGCCTAACCCCGTCCTTTGTCACGTCGATGCGCTAGCGATCGTCCAAATTGATGCACGAGAGTGGCTCTTGGCCCGATGTCTCCCAAACGTTCATGCCAGCCATTGAAATCGCGGCTGAATCATCTGCGTGGACGACTTCTACTTCATCTCCATCCCATTGTATTAGGCATTGGTGCATCGTGGATGGAATGCAACAGTTGGCGTGGATCCAATCTCTCCCTAGTAGGACAGCATAGGTGCTCTTGCTGTCGACAATAAAGAACGTTGTAGGGACGGTTTTCCTTCCCACGGTCAGATCCACGTTCAGGACACCTTGTGCGTCAGAAGCTTGGCCGTTGAAATCGCTCAGTGTCACATTGGTCTTGATCAGATCCGAGCTAGAGCGTCCCAACCGACGTAGCATGGAGTATGGCATAATGTTGACTGCCGCTCCGGTGTCCACCAGCATCTTGTTGACGGGCTGCCCATTGATGTAACCTCGCAAGTACAGGGCCTTCGGATGCATCGTAGCTTCTTTCCCGTGGCTTCTCAAAGATGACCGGCCGTGGGCCGCAGATCAAGTTGTGCCACGAGTGCTTCGTCTAATCCTGGAGCACTAAACTCTGTTGGAAGGATGAACACCATGTTTGTGCCAGCCGATGTCTCATCATCGGCTTTCTTTTGTCCGAGGCGCCACTCTTTCCTTTGTGGCCGACCTTCTTCGTCCGAGGGTTCGCTGAATTTTAGCGGCCGGATCGAGGCCGCGCCTTCCTCAACGTGTGCAGGTATAACCTTTCGGCTTCCTCCAACCCACGTAGTCGCTGAACCCTACGCTTTTGGGAACGGCTGAGCCCATCAGGGCACCATCTTGGCCGATGATACTTGTCTTCTTCATCATCGTCCTCCAGTTCCTCGAGATCTTCTACCCGAGCGGACTCAGCGTGCTTGTTCCGAAGCGGGAGAGGCCCTAGACGTTTGAACACGGACACGTTAGCTGCATCCTTCTTCTTTTGTCTACATTCTGGACAGTTGCCGATTGTAGGTAATCGGCTCATTCCCGAATCCCGGCGAGTGTCCGAAGAAGGGGCGGTCCCGAGTGCCTATCCACGTCGTCTTGCTCTCTCGACTCTTCCTTGGCGTGGCGCTCATATCTCTCCTCGTCGCGATCATGCCGACGGTGTCTCCTGGCGTCCCTAGCCAGACGATCTCTTCCATCATCGTCGTTGTATCGCCAGCGTTGGTCATATTGACCCACATACTTGTTGAGGAGGTAATCAGAGAGGGGTCGCTGATATCTTACGTTCCTCACTTCTCCCTCTGTGATGTAGCGCTTGCCATCGTGACGGAGCCGACCGCTTGGAGCGGCTTCCTCTGTGTCCTTGCTATGAGAGCAGCTGCCCTCATCTCCGTCCTTACCAGAGTGGTGCCCAGGTCCTACCATGTTGATATTGCACGAGACTCTGGCTGGCACCCTCCATGGTAAGTGCACTCCACCATGTTAACGGCGGGGAAGGGGTGTGTGTCGACCTTCATGGCGTGCTGGCTGAAAATTAGACGCCCTTGTTCTATCGCCATTTGGACCTGCCGACGCCACACCCTGCGGTCGTTGGTGGCGTGGGTGAACGTGTTATGCCACTTGCGGTATGGCTTTCCGTTCAGCTCCTGCGCCGTGGGGACCTTGTGGCCTTCGGGTAACTTTAGTCTGCTTCTCCTTGAGTAAGAGGTCGAAAATCTGCTCAGCTTTGGTCACGTCGAAGTCAAACCCTTTTGGAGGACCTTGTGGCTTAACCCATTTACAGGACACGGGGCTTGCCCCCCGAGTCCATTCAGCCACTACTACCTCTTGATCTCCCGCAGCACCTTCATCTTCATCTGCCTCAACCAGGACCACCGCACGCTTGAATTTATCCTGGTATACATCTGGGTGGCGCTGTTCATATGCCGACGGCCTTCGCACCATGTGCGCCGGCGAAGGGTAGTCCGCTTGGGAGGCCACGTCCTTGATCGATGATGAGAGACCCACCACCGCCAACTCGGCTGCTTCTTTTTCGGTCACATGAACCGAATAGCATCGGTTCCTAACGGTCTCGAAGCGCTGGACGTATTCGACATTGTTTCCCCGCGCTTCGTCGTACTTGTGCTAGATCGGCAATGCCAGCCTCGGAAGCCTCGAGTGATGCCGCACGTGGAGCTGCTCTTCCAAGCTGCTTCCAAGTCCGGATTGAATCCGGTGGCAGCGATGTGTACCACCCGAAGCCGATCCTGTGAGGGACCGTGCGAAGAACCTCACACGCAGCTCGTCCGATGCTGAGATCGTGCCCAGCTGTGCCAAATATCGGCTCACATGCTCGATGGAGCTGGAACCATCCGATCCATTAAACTTGGTGAAATCGGGGAGCCGATATTTGGGTGGTAGCGGGATCAACTCGTACTCGTTGGGGTACGGCTTGGAATAGCCGATTGTCCTCCTTTTCGGCATCATGCCGAACTGGTCTTTCGAGATTGTACGAGATCTGATCCACGGTGATGGGCTGCGGGCGCCGAACTGCGAAGATTCGCCGGGGTGGCATACTTAGCCGGCCATGCTTGCTTTTCCAGCTACGAGCCAAGCTGCGGGAGCTGAGCTGCGGAGGTTTGTCGGAGTGGCATACTTAGCTAGCCACGTCTGCTTCTCAAAATCTGTTCCCGAAGTTCCTCCTGCTGTTCCGGAAGTCCCTGCTGTTGCAGCCTGGTTCGAGAGTGCCCAGTTACTGCAATCTGGCACGTATGCGCACGTGTATCCGTGAGGGATCTCCTTAGGCGCCTCATGCAAGAATTTGGTAGTCACTAGGGTCACCACCGATCTTGTAGACGACGTATGCCGATGAACTCGGCACTTCGAGTGCTTGCCAACGCGAACGGCAGCGGTGGGACGGGACCGGAGTGGCATCTCTCCTTGGTGAGTCCCCGGAGCTGGTCCTGACGGAGAATACTGATGGCTCATGATTTCCTGGATCACGCGCAGAGCGACACGCTCCAAAGTGTTCACCAGGCTCTCAGAATGGCGGTGCAGCGAATGAGCCACCATGAAGTTAATCTCCTGACGCAGCGACCTGGTGCGTCCTTCTGACGGGGTGGACAGTTCCACTCCATCGAGCGCGCCTTCAGGTGAGAACCCTTTCCACCCGATGCCATGTGAGCGGGTTCGCTGAAAAGAGCCGATGAGGTCGGCTTCGAGGACTGCTTTGATCTCGTCATGCTTCTTCTTGAGCTCCTCGGTCGGATCCTCGTACTTGGTCGGAGTGCCTTCCGCCATCTCGGATGTAGATGGCGATGCGGTTGATGTCGAAGATTGTCCCACCGGGTGTGCCGAAATGTGTTGCGGTCGAAACCCACCGGCGAGCGGCGACGGGCAACACCGTAGAGCCGGGAGGCTCCCGGGACTGCGGCTGGCCCTGGTCCCTCCGAGCGACGGCCCGCAAAGCCTTCGGCACGCACGTCCGATGCCGATGCAAGGGCGTGCCACCTGACCTATACCGGTCGGGAAGGTGTTGGATGTGCCTCGCTTAGTTTCCTGCATGGCATACACGTAATCATTAAATACGAGCCTCGATCGGCTCTCGGGTTGTCTCGTGAATCGGCTCAAGGAGCCGATCCACCCATGATGCGTACGAGGTGTACGATCAGATGGTGGTCCTGCTTGATCAAAACAAAGCTAAAACGGCCTACTACGATTTAGGGTTTTCACCGCATAATCGGAACATCCTACTCGTGATTGAGCCTGGCGGCCACGCACGGTGATCGTAAACCGACCCTAGACAAGGCCTAAAAACCAACACGAAGTTGATCCTCGGAACATCCTGTCTAGGGCTAGCAAACTACACCCTACGTGCCACTGGATCCTTCAACCCGTTTGTAAGGCCTAACCATGCAGATATTAAACTAATCCTTGAAGAACAAGGAGCAATCATAACGGATCGGATCTACTAAATAATGATCAAGCGGGGTGCCGCCCTTACACCCAAGATAGGTGTAAGGGCGGCTAGATGTCTAAGGGTCGCACGACGATAGCATATGATACGATGAACAATGCTAACCCTAAAACATCTATGATAACTACGTTGCTCGCCATCAAAAATGCTTCAGCACGAGCAACGCATGAACTACGAATAAACGTGTACTGCCTAGATCGCAAGATGCGATCTAGGCAGCATGATGTTTACCCGGAAGAAACCCTCGAGACAAGGGAGTTGGCGATGCGCCTAGATTGGTTTGTGGTGAACGTGATTATTGTTTATTTCATAAACCCTAGATACATATTTATAGTCCGTAGACTTTCTAACGTGGGAATAATCCCAACCGGGCACGGGCCCAAACTCTAACTAACCGACACGTATCCTACTATATTACAGATACACGGGCAAACTAGCCCAAACTTTGCATATAAGGCCGATTCATGTATTTCTTCTATGTATATTCTTCAAACCCATCTTCAATCGCGGCCCACCTCTGATCCGGTCAAATTCTGGTGATAACAATTTCGGAAGAGGAGAGTCATCTAAAACTTGTGATTTTTACCTAAGCTACATACTTTCAAATTTAGGTATAAAAATTGGCACGCATATACATATGTGCATTCTCTACATGCAAATAAATCAAAATTTTAGATGTCTAGAAATACGAATTTCTAGCCCTACAGTATTTCGGGTTCCGTGGAACCCATGTCCCAACATGTATTTTCTTTCATGGGACCGAGGGAGTACAAATTTCTAGTTGGGGAGATGAATTGATCACAGATGCATGAGCATTGCTTGTGTTTGCCATGATGGAACTCATGTCGATGCCATATATCTTAGGACAATGTATCTGCTCACGGATAGCATATGACTCCAGAAACACTTCGAAATAAGAAAAGCTGTAACCTTGCGCGCTTTGAGTGAAATTCGTGCAAAATTACCGCTCCAGAGAGCCATTTGAAATAACAATGATCTGTGACGATCTCATGCAGCATACACCGTACGATCGATCTCAAAGGACGATTAATCAGTAAGAGGTGATGATCAAACAGACCAGACGCAAAGTTCACACAGCAAGAGACTGATCACACGGAGACACGATGTTGAAAACTATTAAGACCGCCCAAGTACAGCCGAAGCAGCGGATGATGATCCATGGTCACATTCTTAGCAACCAACGGAGAACTAATGCTCATAATAGATCACGTACCGTACCGTACCGTACGTACGCTGGCGGCTGGCACATGAAATTCTGGAGAGATGAGCCCAATAATGAGTTGCTTAATTGCCCAAACATCTTCCCTGCTGGCGATTCCACTTTTCGCACGCTTTGCTAGGTTTCTTTCGCCCCGGTTTAAATTTTTAGCAGGTTTTTGGATTTGGCGCCAAGCGCAGCGTCACGCTAAGCATATGATTCTACGGGACGGGATCGCTGGAGACATTGGCCGTTTGAAGTAGCTGGATGGCACGTGCGACGGGATCCACCCATGGGGGCCTTGACTTGGACCGTAATCCCTTTTCCCACCTATGGAAGAAAATGATTTTGTTTGTTGTGCTTGTCTGCATTTCTTTGGTGATGAGCCCTTTGGGCAGATCGGTATCCGTTTTCCTTTTGAGAAGTTTCGTCGCAAGCAAGGTTATTCGAGTGAAACACACAAAGTTCACGTCCGAATTACGGTACTCACACAAAAATCCCGGGCGCAGCAATTGTTTTCTTCGTATACATTCTCTTCTTGATCTTTTTATCTCTACATACAAGGAAAACATGCAGAAGCACCGCAACATTTCAAACACACTCATGCAGTCTCTCCTAGAGGGAGAGAACCCCAAGGAAACGGAGGCTCCCTCGGTCGCCCCTTCCACGCGATCAGGGGGTCAACCCTAGATCGCCACCGCCACCGAACTCCCCTTCTCCTCCGCCCTTCCTCGTCACTCCTGGAGGCTGCCGGCAAAGCCTTGGCCGCTGATGAAGGGGGAGGTGACAAGGTATCAACTTGTCAATGCCTATGGATTGTAGGCTAGGGTTTAGTTAGAAGTAGAGGGCAAGTAGATCTCGAAGGTTTCAGCCGAAAAGTACTCGACGATTATGAAAACTAGGGTTTGTAAACAATGATTCGATGATCTCTGCGTCCCTTGACTCCCCCTTATATAGGAGGCGGAGCCGAGGGATTCGTGCTGTACAAGTTACAAAGTCCGGGAAGGTTTCTAACTCATCCCGTAAGATTACAAATAAGACTTTCTATTACAACTCTAGCTTTCCTTAATAATATCTTGGGCTTCCGAATCTTCTTATTCTTCGGGTAATGGGCCTTCAGTAAACCCCGGGTACTATCTTCGGCAGGCCCATTTGGGATGCCTATGTCAGGAGGCGAGGCCCTTGTGCGGTTGCGTCAAGATCCCTGCAGCGATCTTCGTCGGAGGAGGTGAGGGTGATGCATGGTGATCCACAGCAACGGGCTGCAGGCGGCGGCGGATCCTTGGCCGGCGCATCAGGATCTTCACCCGCTAGCGGAGGCATCTCCGGTTGGGTTGGGCCTCGGCTCGACACGCATCTCCTTCTGCGTCGGTGGGTGCCTCCGATGGTTCTACAGCTAGAGATCTCATCGTTATGGAACAACTGCCAGGGAGAAATCCTTTGCCTGGCTTTCCATGGCAGAAGTTGCAGCGACGCATGTGGGCGCCGCTAACCTTCTTTGAGGGTGATATCACGGTGGAAGTTTCGTCGGGCTCTGAGGGGAACCTCGGGCTAGTCCGGACATTGGCGGCGCTTGGCGTCGTCTTCCTCGTTGGGGACACTGTTTTGGAGCTCACATCCCCGGCGGGATCTCGAAGGCGTGGAGGCGCTAGGCTTCTGCGTAGACCATAGGAAGGGTCGGCGGCTCTGGGGGAAACCTCTGACCCGGGTCTCCCGGATTGGACGATGACGGCGTGAGGCGTCGTTCTCCCCCACGGGGACATCGTTTTTGGAGCTGATGCTGGCCGGAGGAGCCTAAAGCGGGGCGGTCTTCATCTACCTCGTCGAAGTTTTCGTTTCTCAACGGCGTGGCACAATGGAGTCTCGGTGATGGATGTGGTTGGCTGGACTCGCGCAGGGTGGCGGCTTCATTTGGCGCCGCGGCGGCGTCGATGGCAGGCTTTGCAAGGTCAATGCGTTGATCCTTCCTGGAGATGGGTCGGCGAAAGATGGTGGCAACGACTTCTCAAGCATGTGCAGTGGTGTGCATTCAGGGTTGGCTAGACCGGTTTAACTTCCCGACTCGCTATGGAGCGTTTTGGTCAGGCGTCCGATTTTCTGATGATGTGGGTTGGTGAGGTCCGGTCGTGAGGCCGTGACACGATCACCCCCTTCGTCAAACTTGTAGGTGTTGTGACATCTGTCGTTAGTTAGGTGGATTCAGTTTGATCTTCGTATTTTTTTGTAAGGCTCCGGTGAATAATTTTAATAAAAGAAAGATATGCATCATTTTGATGCAGAATGCAACAAACTTTCATTGGTCAACCCTTCATCGCAAGCAGGGCAGCATGAGCACAACACTTACGACACTCAGAGGGAATGCTTTTTTTTGTTGCCTTCATAACGCGTTCGGCTTCAATTCTTTTTTAGTTGCTGATATTAGTGGGTTTTTAAGCTGGCAAAATTTTAATAAATTGTTAGTTATTACATTTGTTACTGACAGGATTTTTGTTGGTTTGTAAGCCAATTTGCTTGTTATCGACGCCACTGGCACCACCTACATAGTAAATATGATATCGATATACATTGGTTAATAAATAGTATCAAGCTTAATGCACTAGTCATACAATTAAAAGTCTGAACTGATGAAAATAGCTACTCCATAGTAGAATCCACTTGTACACTTCGACAAATAGGCTACGACCGGGAATCCTCTCCTCCTTTTTGCTTAGAAAAAATAAAAATAAAGATGTGTAGTGCACATATGTAGAGAACACGACGAGCAGAACACATTTTGTACAAAGCGATGACACCACAAGGAACTTGCCTGATTTGCTCCATGGCTAGGGAGAGACCCACGAGTACGGTTAGCGCTGGTGCAGGTCGTTCTCTGCAGCCAATTATCGTGTCGACCAGTGTCTATCCAGATCTATGGTTGTGCATCCATTTCGGGAGTTTGCAAATAAGAGCAAGGGATTGGGACAGGCCACGGAGTGCTCCCATTCCATTCCTGGTATCACTTCACTGGTATACATGTTAAAGAACTAGGATAACTTTTGTGGATAAATCATCTGTCAGCTTTTGCCCAAGCTTTCTGCGATGGAATGCTCCTCTGCTCCCTTTTCTTTGGCTTCCGATCCAAGCCATTTTGCCTGGCAGGATGCGCTACAGCTGCGTGCCGCGGTGGTCTGTGAGTTTTCCTGTTCTGAAATTATGCGGTGGTAAAAAGAAGTACTCACAATAAGCAGTGCTCACAAAACTTAACTTACTCAAGTTGAAGCCATCAAGTAGGTTTCTCTGGTGAAATTCTGACATACCAAGTTCACTCATATGCCTAAGACACATGCTCTACCTTTGTACCTCACTGAAGCCAGCCTCTAACTTATATCGTTTCTATAGACGTCGCATCCAGCTAAAACCCTAGCCGCCTCCACTTCAGCCTCCTCCATGGATCGGTTTCCTTCCTCTAGCGTCGAGAGGAGTGGAGAACCCGATATATGTGTGAAGTTTTCAATAAAAGTAGTTTTTCAGTAGCTTGTGTTAGGATTTTGGTAGCAGTTTTCTTGTTGGTTTCCCCTTAATAGAGATGGCATCATTTGTAATAAGTGATCTTTGGCCTTTCGTTCGACCACGAGATCTCCTTTCCGGCGACAATGGTGGTGTTGAAAGATTACAATTATCTAAGTATGGATGTTCAGATCTTGCTTCGCCAGATCGACTTTGGATCTTTTCTCGTGGTTGCCGCGAGGAGGATTATCCTCGCAGTTTTTGTCCCGGTTGCTATGTTCTCGGCAATGGTGATTCATACTCTCGGCTATCCATCGACGTCGATAATACTGATCGGTTGTTAATCCCTGACATATTGGTGTTGGTATTCTTGCTGATGTTGATTGACTACTTCAGTTTTTGCGCACGTGCATTCTGTTTTAGCATTGCGGCTGAAATTAAAAATATAGGAGAACTTTCATTGGTATTTACAGGTATATGGTTTGCTATCTATCTTAGGCTACCTTCCGGAAAATACATGATTGTGTCTTGAAAGAAGAAAGAGTTTAAAAACATCGAGATTTGCTAGTATCTTTTAAATTTTACTTTGTAATCGTTTGAGACAGCTCGTGTATCTCTACCATATATTATTTATTAGTATGAATATATGTGATATTGATTGTCAAAAAATACGTATCTGAGTGAAAAGTGCAAAGGGGCGAGCGCCCAAGGCACAGTAGCTCGAATCGATCTATGGGTGCTTCGCTCAGGCCTATTTCCCTGCTGTTTGAGGCCGGTACTACCGGTTTCGCCCAGCTGCAACAATTTTAGCTGTGCTTGGGGAAACTGCTCGCTAGCGCACGCGCGCTGCGGAGCACCGTTTCGCTGAAGGGCTCGCGATCGTGGGCCGGCCCATTCAAGCAGTGTATGATCGTAAAAAGTAGATTCGCATCGGAGGAGGCTAGGATTCGATCCTGGGTGTTCTGGCTGCGAGAGAGCTGCTAGCCATTGCGACGAGGACGCCATGTTGGTTGGTTGAGCACAGTGATTTTATTTATTCGTGTCCAGGCGCTAGTAGGGCGAGTTGGTTTCTAGTAGCCGCGTTTGGCTGCTCGTTCTTCGTTTTTTTGTGACCTGAGCGTTCTTTTCTCCTCTTATTAGGTATGTCTTTCTTCTAGTTTTGGATAGGATTTTTTCGTTTTCCATTTCCTTTTATTTTATACATGTTTCTTTTACTCTTTTTTTCTTTCTATCTTTCTTCTTTAACTTTTTTTTTCTAATTTTTTTATTCCTTTACATGTTTATTAATCAGCTCGGCTATTTTTTTTTTCATTGGTATGTTTTATCATTGTTTTTTTACTTCTTTTTTTCTTTATTTGTATTATCTTTCAAAAACTATGTTTAGATATTTCTTATTTTCTTCTAATTTTAATTTTATTTCATTGTTTATAATAATTTTTTTCTTGCAGTGAGGATATGTTCCCTACATATAGGTATGTTTGTCGGACACTATATTTTCAATTTATATTTAGTCGTGATATGTTTCTCTGGCGATGTTGTTCCGCGCCGTCTAAACTGCTTGTTCCCTGCCGTCTAGGTTGTTGTTCCCCGTCGTCTATGCCATTGTTCCCCTCCGTGTAGGTCGTCGTTCCCCGCTGTCTAGGCTATTGTTCCCCCTTCGTGTAGGTCGTTGTTCCTCTCGGACTATGTTATTGTTCCCCGCCATTCTAGGCCGTTGTTCCCCTACATTCAGATTGTTGTTCCCCTACCAACTTGGCCGTTGTTCCCCGTCGTCTAGAATGTTGTTCCCCACCGTCTAAATTGTTTGTTCCCTGCCGTCTAAGTTGTTGTTCCTCGTCGTCTAGGCCGTTGTTCCCCTCCATCCAGATTGTTGTTCCCCTACCATTTTGGTCGTTGTTCCCCGTCGTCTAGGATGTTGTTCTTCACCGTCTAAATTGTTTGTTCCCTACCGTCTAGGTTGTTGTTCCTCGTCGTCTAGGCCGTTGTGCCCCTCCATCCAGATTGTTGTTCCCCTACCATCTTGGCTGTTGTTCCCCGTCATCTAGGATGTTGTTCCCCACCGTCTAAACTGTTTGTTCCCTACCGTCTAGGTTGTTGTTCCTCGTCGTCTAGAATGTTGTTCCGCACCGTCTAAACTATTTGTTCCCTACCGTTTAGGTTGTTGTTCCCCGCCGTCTATGTCGTTGTTCCCCTCCGTGTAGGTCGTCGTTCCCCGCTGTCTAGGCTATTGTTCCCCCTCCGTGTAGGTCGGTGTTCCTCTCGGTCTATGTCATTGTTTCCCGCCATTCTAGGTTGTTGTTCCCATCCATCCAGATTGTTGTTCCCTACCATCTTGGTTGTTGTTCCTCGTCGTCTAGGTAGGGTGTTGTTCCCCAACGTCTAAACTGTTTGTTCCCTACCATCTAGGTTGTTGTTCCTCGTCGTCTAGGCCGTTGTTCCCCTCCATCCAGATAGTTGTTCCCCTACCATCTTGGTCGTTGTTCCCCACCGTCTACGATGTTGTTCCACTCCGCCTAGGCAGTTGTTCCCCTCCGTCCAGGCTCCTGTTCCCCACCGTCTAAGATGTTGTTCCCCTCCGTCGAGGCAGTTGTTCCCATCCGTCCAGACTATTGTTCTTCACCATCTACGATGTTGTTCCCCTCCATCCAGGCTCA
Organism: Lolium rigidum; assembly: GCF_022539505.1. NCBI lineage: Eukaryota > Viridiplantae > Streptophyta > Magnoliopsida > Poales > Poaceae > Lolium > Lolium rigidum. The sequence continues at coordinate 116,452,745 of NC_061510.1, forward strand.
TGTTCCGCACTGTCTACGATGTTGTTCCCCTCCGTCTAGGCTCATGTTCCATACCGTCTATGATGTTGTACCCCTCTGTCTAGGCTCCTGTTCCCTACCGTCTACGATGTTGTTCCCCTTCATCTAGGCAGTTGTTCCCCTCCGTCCAGATTCATGTTCCCCACCATCTAGGATGTTGTTCCCCTCCATCTAGGCAGTCGTTCCCCTCCGTCTAGGCTCCTATTCCCCGCCGTCTATGATGTTTGTTCCCCTCCGTCTTGGCATTTGTTCCCCTTCGTCCAGGCTCTTATTCCTACCTTCTACGATCTTGTTCCCCTCCGTCTAGGCAGTTGTTCCCCTCCGTTCAGGCTCATGTTCCCCACCATCTATGATATTGAACAATATTTATTTTTCCGGACGACAAATTCTCGTTCCATGAGATTCATGTGTTGAACAATATTTAATGTAGACTTACTAGCTTTATTTTTCTGTTTTATGCCGGTCTTTCTATTTTTTGTATTTTTTCATTTGGTTCAGATTAGCCTAGCTAGCTATCCACGCTTTTTTTTATTTCCATGCGTGTAAAAATTATATATGCGTTAATCTCTTCAGATCATTAAGTATGTAGTCAGATCTGCGTTCCATTCTTGATATGTCTTTCTTTTCTATACTTCCGCGTCGCCGCATGTGATCGTATCGTACTATTTTTTTTTTGAAACAGATCGTATCGTACTATTTTTTTGCTACTAGGCAACATACGCGCTGCACTAGTCTAGCATCAGGTACATCTGGTTCGCTACATAAAACGACACACGCGCTGCACTAGTTTCGTTTCGAGGAAGCAAGTGTTATTTTTAAATCATAGCTGGCTTACCATAAAAAAAGTAATAGCTAGCTATGTATGCATGTACCGATACACAGCCAGCCAAAAAATCAGAAACACAAAGGCGACCACATGCGCTGCACATGATGGAGTGCATGTACGCTGCAGCAGCACTTTATTTCAGTCTAACGAGACGTGAGCATACATGCTTTTGTATTTTTCTAAAAATTAGAGCGAGCGAGTAGCCAGCGTGCGTTTACGTGTTTTTTTTTTCATGTAGAGGCCCAATCAAACGTTGTTACCAAAGTGCTGAATCGGGGCCCAATCAACAAATCCCGAATCGGGGCCCAATCAACAAATCCCGAATCGGGGCAGCTGTTACCAAACAAATCCCGGAAGAATAGTCCCACCTCGGGGAACTGACATGAATTCCCACCGATTTATATACCGAGCGACCTCCAATGTTGGCACCAGAAGCCCGAAAGCGCAAAACAGGGCCCAGAATGAAGGAACCAGGCAGAAAAACATGCGCGCCCAGAACTAACCAGCGGGAACGAGTTGGGCCGCCAATAGAGGCCCAATTAAGAAAATCCTTCAGCGAAGCAGAGGTTAGAGGGCGCGCGGGCGCGAGGGAGGAGGACCCGTGCTTGGTGTACTGGTTAGCTTGGATTGGGCTTTATCACCAGTTCAGCACCACATTGGGCTCAATTTTCAACCAAACTAGTTGTTCCAACTGATAAGAGCCGCCGATTTGTACATGAGCTCATTAGCAGCAAATATCACAACCTCGGGGATGTAGCTCAGATGGTAGAGCGCTCGCTTAGCATGCGAGAGGCACGGGGATCGATACCCCGCATCTCCAATTTGGGTAAGTTTTTTTGGCTTCGTTTTGAATTACGCTGTAACTGGCTCTGCCTCCGCGTAAGCTGCTGCACTGACATTTCCCGTTCAAGTACGGCGTATTGCTTTTGTATCGCCAGTGAAGATTACTCATTTTCCAGTTTCGAGTATGCATGCTCGGTCTATACAGAAACAAGATCGTTGTAGCATGAAAAGACAATCTGTGTATTATGATTTATGAGCATGAATTATCAAAGGCCGCTTGTACTTTGATCCAGACGCATTTTTTCTTGCCGCGGTTGCTGTCATCCAGAAGCTAAGAAAGCAGGTAGGTGCAGGTTGGTCTGAATTTACCATTACTTCTCGTTCTTATTACCGATCGACGAATCGACGATCATCTCGCTCCCACTATAAATCCTTCACCATGGACCCACCGGGGTTAGCACGGAGCTGGATCTCCGCCGGCTCGCCGATGAGCCTCCCCGCTAGCCTCGGCCGCCGCTGGTGCGGCTTCGCGGCCGTCCTCTGCCTGTGTGCGTCCTACTGCAACGCAGGTATAATGAGCACGCCCCGACCCTGCCCATCCATCACAGCCGAGCGCACATGCTAACATTTCCAAAGTTAACTGACGTGAACTCTCTCTGTGACAGAGCCGATCGAGCCTCTGCCCTTGCCCGACACGCCGGCGAGGTCGCTGCAGTGCTTCGACGACGGCCAGGTACGCGATCGTCGTGTCGTGTCACTCTCACTATCTTCGATTTCCTTGATCCGTCTGTCTCTTACCTTGATGAGTCGTCTCTGCCCCGGCGGCCGTTGGTGGCAGGTGTACGGGTGCTGCGAGGACGCGTACCGGCTGAGCCCGGCGGGGATCATCGGCGTGCCGCCGGGCGCGGTGGACTACTACTGCGGCGGGCAGTGCGTGGTGGAGACGGAGGACGTGCTCAACTGCGTGGCCAGCGCGCTGGACGGCTTCAGGTTCTACAACGGCGCCTCCGTCGAGGACGTGCGCTACGCCCTCAGGAGGGGGTGCAGCCACACTTTCAAAAGAGGGGACTTCAACGACCTGGAGCCGCCGCTAGGCGACTACCCCAACATCTACGGTGACAGCGGCGGCGACAGGATCTTGTCTCATCATAACATTCTCGCTGTTGTCCTCGGTGCCGCGTGGCTCCTATTTCACGCCCGCTGAAGATAGAGAACTCCCAAGTTGTTGTTTCTTGGGGTAATAGTACAACTTTTGTTTTTGACTTTACACACCAAGGAAATTATACTCCTACAGTATGTTACACGCAGTAGAATGGCCGATAGCGACCCATCCTAACACACTTGGGGATCCCAGAGTAGAGAAAGGCACTCAGGTGCAGATAACTGGCACCTGATTAAGCAAATGCGCACAACATAATTTCTTGCCAGGCAATTATATAAACTGAGAAAAGACTCTCGGTGCAAACAAACACTGCTCAATTGCTTTCTAAGTTCAAGCTAACGTTCTGATCATTCCATACAACAGAAAAAAAAGTATACAAGGAGAAATTCAAAGTTGTACGGTGCATGCTGAGTTGCTGACACAAACATGGAAGGGAACTCCTTGATGAGAAAAAATGACAATAAAACTCCTATGTCAACTTCATGCACCATCTTCACCACGCTTCAAGTAGATCTTAGGTGAATAAGCTCCGACTTCATTGCTACTGTCAGGCGACCTCCCGCAATTACAAACGAATACATCACAGATCAACCATCTTCACAAGATTTGTGTAGATAACATGATTATCCTTTGCAGAATTGCTTTCAGCAAGCGCTGCCTGCACCAACTCCTGCAGAAAGAAAGAAAGAAAAAAGGCATAAAACATTTGTCAAAACGCAGAGATGCTTCCTTTGTGTGAACTAATGGAGAATTGCTTATTTATGACTTCATTACATTTTTGGTCCAAACATAATTCAAAATTTTAGAATAGGAAAAGATACTACTCCCCCTCCGATCCATAATAAACTTTGTACTAAATGCCCGACACTTGTTATAGACCGGATGTTAGAGTACGTCATGGGCCTGGGCCCGTTAGTCTTATGGTTTGCTTAGGGGTCAAGTAAGCCTTGCTTGGGAGTCAAGTAAACCTCTCTATATATGGAGAGGAGATGTATCAATCTAATCAAGCAAGAATTAAGAAGGAAATCCCTTCCCTCTTGCCCGGCCGTGGGCAAAAGGCCCCCGGCCGGCCTTCTCGCGCCCTCGCAGCCCTCTCTCTCCCTCCCAAACCTCTAGCAGCTCCATAACACTTGGTATCAGCTTTCCCGGGTTCGATCATGTCCAGCCCTCCACCGAGTTCTTCCCACCCGCCGCCGCCACACTCCGACGTCCCCGCCGTTCTCTCCCCGGCGGAGATCACCGCAGCCCTCCGCGATCTCACCACTGCTGTCCAGGAGATCCGCCTCTTCCTGGCCGGTCCCTACGGGCCGCCGCCGCCGGCGGCGCTGCTACCGTGGCAGCCGACGCACCAGGCGGCCTCCGCCACGATCGCCGGGCTGCTCCAGTCCCCGCTGCCGCTGTCCACCATCTCCGGGCCAGGCCCTACCTCGGCGCCGGGGGTCCATCTTCTCCAGCAGCCGGCCGCCTTCTTCCCCACCAGGACGGTACAGCAGCTGCCGCCGCCACCAACGCCGCCGCTGCAGCTGTTGTCCTCACCTACGCTGTCCCTGTCGTTCGGTGGGCAGCTGCAACAGCAGCTGCAGCTGTCGTCGCCACCAACACCGCAGCAGCGGCTGCTGCCGCCACCGACACCGTCCTTGCCTTTCGGCGGTGTGGGAGCGACCTTGGCCCCGGGCTCTACATCGACACCGCCCGGGATGCCCTTCCACCAGGTCCATTTCCCTCCGTCGCCGTCACCGCTTCCGGCTTGGATCGCTATCCGCCATGTGTCGGCGGCGGTGAGGCTGCAGGCTGCTGCGCGTGGCCTCCTAGTGCGTCGGCGTGTGCGGGAGATGCGTGATCTGCAGCTGCAGCTCCTCCAAGTTGCGCTTCGTTGGGCAACGGACCTCGATCTCGTCCGCTGCGTCGGGGATCTTGGGCGTGCGGTTTCCCCCGTGGGCGGCGGACATGCTGTTTCTCCCGCGGGCAGCGACCTCAAAGTCTGCGCCATCGACAGTCATCCGGCGGGGAGAAGGCATGGTGTCACCAACAGGAGCGCACCGCGTAGCACCACTGCATTCCGCCGCCGGCCGCCGCGCGGGCTCCTTTTGTTCCGCTGGTTTCCATGGGATCCGGTGGCTATACGAGTGCATGTCCGACGGGCGGATGGTGTCCACTTTATGTTCAGGGGTCAACAATAAAGCGTCCCCGTCCATTTCAGGTTGAGAGTAATAAAACAAGCCGAGATGTAAAAGGCTCGTTTTTAGGCGTTAGGGTTGTGTTGCGTCAAGTCATGGTTTGTTTAGGTTGCAGCTCGAGGACGAGCTGCATGTCCAGAGTGGGGTGTAGTGTTAGAGTACGTCATGGGCCTGGGCCCGTTAGTCTTATGGTTTGCTTAGGGGTCAAGTAAGCCTTGCTTGGGAGTCAAGTAAACCTCTCTATATATGGAGAGGAGATGTATCAATCTAATCAAGCAAGAATTAAGAAGGAAATCCCTTCCCTCTTGCCCGGCCGTGGGCAAAAGGCCCCCGGCCGGCCTTCTCGCGCCCTCGCAGCCCTCTCTCTCCCTCCCAAACCTCTAGCAGCTCCATAAC
>NC_061510.1:116458206-116493123 GCF_022539505.1 Lolium rigidum
GCTTGTCGATGGCTGAACAAGTGACTAGGGTTTTGGCTGTGAAAAGCATTTATATGGTCAGCCATTGCATCTCTGGTTGACAGCTCCACCTTCCCCTTTGGGTGACTCACTGTGTGTGTGTGTGTGATACGTCTCCGACGTATCGATAATTTCTTATGTTCTATGCCATATTATTGATGATACCTACATGTTTTATGCACACTTTATGTCATATTCGTGCATTTTCTGGAACTAACCTATTAACAAGATGCCGAAGTGCCGTCCTCGTTTTCTGCTGTTTTTGGTTTCGAAATCCTAGTAACGAAATATTCTCGGAATTGGACGAAACGAAGACCCGTGTTCCTATTTTCACCGGAAGCCTCCGGAACACCCGAGAGCCGCCGGAGGGGGCCCCGTGGGCCCCGGATGATAGGGTGGCGCGGCTCGGGCCCCGGCCGCGCCAGCCTATGGTGTGGCCACCCCTTCGACCCTCCTGCGCCGCCTCTTCGCCTATATAAAGCCTCCGTCGCGAAAACCCCGATGCGAAGAACCACGATACGGAAAACCTTCCGGAGCCGCCGCCATCGCGAAGCCAAGATCCGGGGGACAGGAGTCCTCGTTCCGGCACCCCGCCGGAGCGGGGAAGTGCCCCCGGAAGGCTTCTCCATCGACACCGCTGCCATCTCCACCGCCATCTTCATCACCGCCGCTCGCTCCCATGAGGGGGAGTAGTTCTCCATCGAGGCTCTGGGCTGTACCGGTAGCTATGTGGTTCATCTCTCTCCTATGTGCTTCAATACAATAATCTCATGAGCTGCCTTACATGATTGAGATTCATATGATGATGCTTGTAATCTAGATGTCATTATGCTAGTCAAGTGAGTTTTACTTATGTGATCTCCGGAGACTCCTTGTCCCACGTGTGTAAAGGTGACAGTGTGTGCACCGTGTGGGTCTCTTAGGCTATATTTCACGTAGTACTTATTCACCGTTGAATGGCATAGTGAGGTGCTTATTTATATCTCTTTGTGATTGCAATGTGTTTGTATCACAATTTATCTATGTGCTACTCTAGCAATGTTATTAAAGTAGTTTTATTCCTCCTCGCACGTGTGCAAAGGTGACAAGTGTGTGCACCGTGTTAGTACTTGGTTTATGCTATGATCATGATCTCTTGTAGATTGCGAAGTTAACTATTGCTATGATAATATTGATGTGATCTATTCCTCCTACATATGCATGAAGGTGACAAGTGTGCATGCTATGCTAGTACTTGGTTTAGTCTTTTGATCTATCTTACACTAAAGGTTACTAAAATATGAGCATTATTGTGGAGCTTGTTAACTCCGGCATTGAGGGTTCGTGTAATCCTACGCAATATGTTCATCATCCAACAAGAGTGTACAGTATGCATTTATCTATTCTGTTATGTGATCAATGTTGAGAGTGTCCACTAGTGAAAGTCTAATCCCTAGGCCTTGTTCCTAAATACTGTTTTACTGCGTTACTGCTGCTGCGTTACTACTGCTGCGTTACTACTGCTTGTTTACTGTCCTGGGCAAAGCACTTTTCTGGTGCCGTTGCTACTACTTATTCATACCACCTGTATTTCACTATCTCTTCGCCGAACTAGTGCACCTATTAGGTGTGTTGGGGACACAAGAGACTTCTTGCTTTGTGGTTGCAGGGTTGCATGAGAGGGATATCTTTGACCTCTTCCTCCCCGAGATCGATAAACCTTGGGTGATCCACTTAAGGGAAACTTGCCGCTGTTCTACAAACCTCTCGCTCTTGGAGGCCCAACACTGTCTACAAGAATAGAAGCTCCCGTAGACATCAAGCACTTTTCCGGCGCCGTTGCTCGGGAGGGAAGGTAAACGGCACTCACACATTGGCAAGCCCGGCAACTAAGCACTTTTCCTCCCTCGTCAACTACGCGCCAAGCACTTTTCCGGCGCCGTTGCCGGGAGGAAAGGTAAAAAGGCACTCATACTCCGGTTCCGTGTAACAGTACTTTTCCGGCGCCATTGTGTTTGTGCTCGAAGCTATTTCCTTTAGATCCTGCAATTGCATCTTTTTGTTTCTTGTTTACACTAGTTTGGCATAATGGACAACAATGAGCTTCTTATTCTATTTCCTGATTTAAAACATGGATTGTTTGATGCGAAAATTAAAAAACCTATGGAATCTTATTTGCATGCTGGTAGTAATATTAGTATGAACGCTTTGAACACCATTGTTGGTAATAATATAGAAAGTTCTAAGCTTGGGGAAGCTGGTTTTCATGATCTTTTTAGTCCCCCAAGCATTGAGGAGAAAATTTTCTTTGATGATACTATGCCTCCTACACTTGATGAGAATAATAATGATAGCTACTTTGTTGAATTTGCTCCCACTACAACTAATAAAATTGATTATGCTTATGTGGAGAGTAATAATTTTATGCATGAGACTCATGATAAGAATGCTTTATGTGATAGTTATATTGTTGAGTTTGCTCATGTTGCTACTGAAAGTTATTATGAGAGAGGAAAATATGGTTGTAGAAATTTTCATGTTACTAAAATGCCTCTCTATGTGCTGAAATTTTTGAAGCTACACTTGTTTTATCTTCCTATGCTTGTTACTTTGCTCTTCATGAACTTGTTTATTTACAAGATTCCTATGCATAGGAAGCATGTTAGACTTAAATGTGTTTTGAATTTGCCTCTTGATGCTCTCTTTTGCTTCGAATACTATCTCTTGCGAGTGCATCATTAAAACTGCTGAGCCCATCTTAATGGCTATAAAGAAAGAACTTCTTGGGAGATAACCCATGTGTTATTTTGCTACAGTACTTTGTTTTATATTTGTGTCTTGGAAGTTGTTTACTACTGTAGCAACCTCTCCTTATCTTAGTTTTATGTTTTGTTGTGCCAAGTAAAGTCTTTGATAGTAAAGTAAATACTAGATTTGGATTACTCGCAGCTTCCAGATTTCTTTTGCTGTCACGAATCTGGGTCTAATTCTCTGTAGGTAACTCAGAAAATTATGCCAATTTACGTGAGTGATCCACAGATATGTACGCAACTTTCATTAAATTTGGGCATTTTCATTTGAGCAAGTCTGGTGCCCTTTTAAAATTCGTCTTTACGGACTGTTCTGTTTTGACAGATTCTGCCTTTTATTTCGCATTGCTTCTTTCGCTTGTGTTGGGTGGATTTCTTTGTTCCATTACCTTCCAAGTAGCTTTGAGCAATGTCCAGAAGTGTTAAGAATGATTGTGTCACCTCTGAACATGTGAGTTTTTGATTATGCACTAACCCTCTAATGAGTTTGTTTCGAGTTTGGTGTGGAGGAAGTTTTCAAGGATCAAGAGAGGAGGATGATATACTATGATCAAGAAGAGTGAAAGCTCTAAGCTTGGGGATGCTCCGGTGGTTCACCCCTGCATATTCTAAGAAGACTCAAGCGTCTAAGCTTGGGGATGCCCAAGGCATCCCCTTCTTCATCGACAACATTATCAGGTTCCTCCCCTGAAACTATATTTTTATTCGGCCACATCTTATGTACTTTACTTGGAGCGTCTGTGTGCTTTTGTTTTTGTTTTTGTTTGAATAAATGCTTGTGTGGGAGAGAGACACGCTCCGCTGGTTCATATGAATACATGTGTTCTTAGCTTTTAATTTTCATGGCGAAGTTTCTTCTTCGTTAATTTGTTATATGGTTGGAATTGGAAAATGATACATGTAGTAAATTGCTATAATGTCTTGGATAATGTGATACTTGGCAATTGTTGTGCTCATGTTTAAGCTCTTGCATCATATACTTTGCACCCATTAATGAAGAAACACTTAGAGCTTGCTAATTTGGTTTGCATATTTGGTTTCTCTAGAGTCTAGATAATATCTAGTATTGAGTTTTGAACAACAAGGAAGACGGTGTAGAGTCTTATAATGTTTACAATATGTCTTTTATGTGAGTTTTGCTGCACCGGTTCATCCTTGTGTTTGTTTCAAATAACCTTTCTAGCCTAAGCCTTGTATCGAGAGGGAATACTTCTCATGCATCCAAAATCCTTGAGCCAACTACTATGCCATTTGTGTCCACCATACCTACCTACTACATGGTATTTATCCGCCATTCCAAAGTAAATTGCTTGAGTGCTACCTTTAAAATTCCATCATTCACCTTTGCAATATATAGCTCATGGGACAAATAGCTTAAAAACTATTGTGGTATTGAATATGTACTTATGCACTTTATCTCTTATTAAGTTGCTTGTTGTGCGATAACCATGCTTCGGGGACGCCATCAACTATTCTTTGTTGGATATCATGTGAGTTGCTATGCATGTCCGTCTTGTCTGAAGTAAGAGAGATCTACCACCTTCATGGTTGGAGCATGCATATTGTTAGAGAAGAACTTTGGGCCGCTAACTAAAGCCATGATCCATGGTGGAAGTTTCAGTTTTGGACATACATCCTCAATCTCATATGGGAATCATAATTGTTGCCACATGCTTATGCATTAAAGAGGAGTCCATTATCTGTTGTCCATGTTGTCCCGGTATGGATGTCTAAGTTGAGAATAATCAAAAGCGAGAAATCCAAAATGCGAGCTTTCTCCTTAGACCTTTGTACAGGCGGCATGGAGGTACCCCATTGTGACACTTGGTTAAAGCATGTGCATTGCAATGATCCGGTAGTCCAAGTTAATTAGGACAAGGTGCGGGCAGTATTAGTATACTATGCATGAGACTTGCAACTTGTAAGATATAATTTACATAACTCATATGCTTTATTACTACCGTTGACAAAATTGTTTCATGTTTTCAAAATAAAAGCTCTAGCACAAATATAGCAATCGATGCTTTCCTCTTTGAAGGACCATTCTTTTTACTTTTATGTTGAGTCAGTTCACCTATCTCTCTCCACCTCAAGAAGCAAACACTTGTGTGAACTGTGCATTGATTCCTACATACTTGCATATTGCACTTATTATATTGCTCTATGTTGACAATTATCCATGAGATATACATGTTACAAGTTGAAAGCAATAGCTGAAACTTTATCTTCCATTGTGTTGCTTCAATATCTTTACTTTAAATTATTGCTTTATGAGTTAACTCTTATGCAAGACTTATTGATGCCTGTCTTGAAAGTGCTATTCATGAAAAGTCATTGCTTTATGATTCAGTTGTTTACTCATGTCATTACCATTGTTTTGATCGCTGCATTCATTACATATGTTTACAAATAGTATGATCAAGGTTATGATGGCATATCACTTCAGAAATTATCTTTGTTATCGTTTTACTCGCTCGGGACGAGCAGAACTAAGCTTGGGGATGCTTGATACGTCTCCGACGTATCGATAATTTCTTATGTTCTATGCCATATTATTGATGATACCTACATGTTTTATGCACACTTTATGTCATATTCGTGCATTTTCCGGAACTAACCTATTAACAAGATGCCGAAGTGCCGTTCACGTTTTCTAGCTGTTTTTGGTTTCGAAATCCTAGTAACGAAATATTCTCGAATTGGACGAAACGAAGACCCGGGTTCCTATTTTCACCGGAAGCCTCCAGTAACACCCGAGAGCCGCGGAGGGGGCCCCGTGGGCCCCGTGATGATAGGGTGGCGCGGCCTGGGCCCTGGCCGAGCCAGCCTATGGTGTGGCCACCCCTTCGACCCTCCTGCGCCGCCTCTTCGCCTATATAAAGCCTCCGTCGCGAAAACCCCGATGCGAAGAACCACGATACGGAAAACCTTCCGAGCCGCCGCCATCGCGAAGCCAAGATCCGGGGGACAGGAGTCTCGTTCCGGCACCCTGCCGGAGCGGGGAAGTGCCCCGGAAGGCTTCTCCATCGACACCGCTGCCATCTCCACCGCCATCTTCATCACCGCTGCTGCTCCCATGAGGGGGGAGTAGTTCTCCATCGAGGCTCGGGGCTGTACCGGTAGCTATGTGGTTCATCTCTCTCCTATGTGCTTCAATACAATAATCTCATGAGCTGCCTTACATGATTGAGATTCATATGATGATGCTTGTAATCTAGATGTCATTATGCTAGTCAAGTGAGTTTTACTTATGTGATCTCCGGAGACTCCTTGTCCCACGTGTGTAAAGGTGACAAGTGTGTGCACCGTGTGGGTCTCTTAGGCTATATTTCACGGAATACTTATTCACTCGTTGAATGGCATAGTGAGGTGCTTATTTATATCTCTTTGTGATTGCAATGTGTTTGTATCACTATTTATCTATGTGCTACTCTAGCAATGTTATTAAAGTAGTTTTATTCCTCCCGCACGTGTGCAAAGGTGACAGATGTGTGCACCGTGTTAGTACTTGGTTTATGCTATGATCATGATCTCTTGTAGATTGCGAAGTTAACTATTGCTATGATAATATTGATGTGATCTATTCCTCCTACATATGCATGAAGGTGACGAGTGTGCATGCTATGCTAGTACTTGGTTTAGTCTTTTGATCTATCTTACACTAAAGGTTACTAAAATATGAGCATTATTGTGGAGCTTGTTAACTCCGGCATTGAGGGTTCGTGTAATCCTACGCAATGTGTTCATCATCCAACAAGAGTGTAGAGTATGCATTTATCTATTCTGTTATGTGATCAATGTTGAGAGTGTCCACTAGTGAAAGTCTAATCCCTAGGTCTTGTTCCTAAATATCGCTATCGCTGCTTGTTTACTCGTTTTATTGCGTTATCGTCTGCTGCGTTACTACTGCTTGTTTATTGTCCTCGGGCAAAGCACTTTTCCGGTGCCGTTGCTACTACTTATTCATACCACCTGTATTTCACTATCTCTTCACCGAACTAGTGCACCTATTAGGTGTGTTGGGGACACAAGAGACTTCTTGCTTTGTGGTTGCAGGGTTGCATGAGAGGGATATCTTTGACCTCTTCCTCCCTGAGATCGATAAACCTTGGGTGATCCACTTAAGGGAAACTTGCTGCTGTTCTACAAACCTCTGCTCTTGGAGGCCCAACACTGTCTACAAGAATAGAAGCTCCCGTAGACATCAGTGTGCTGCATGCACACAGCCCTGTGAGCAGGCTGTGTGTGTGTGTACACCTGATACTCTGAACTTGGCTTGGAGAGGATCAGCTCGGTAGCTTGATCATATCCCCTTCATTTCCTTTATTTTCTAACCTGCCAAGTGGCTTTGCCACTTGGCTTAATTCTTGTCTTGCTTTGTTTTGTGCAGGGAATCAACAATTGATCAAAATGGATATGGAGATCATCAAATTCAAGATCAAGTGAAGATGATCTTGTAGTATTTAGGATAGGATTCATCCTTGTACTTTTCTTTTTATTTTCTTTTATTCTTCAATTTCTCCAATTCTTGTAATGTGTTGTAATATTTCATTTATTTCCATTATGAATAATGTAAAGACAATGTATATTGTGTGTTAATCAATAAAGCTCAAAGTTTTCTCTAATGAGCTTTACTATAGTTTAATTGTTCATATTGTTTATTATTTATAATTTACTTAATGAATTTCCTCACAATTGAATTTATGAGATATTTATTTGATGTTTGAATTTGAAATTCAAATTCAACTTAGGTTTGAATTCAATCATGCAACTTAAGTTATGATGCAAACTCTCCCCTCTCTTCTCAAAACTCTAATTTAATTAGATGGGAAACAAGTTTGTCGCACTCTCGAAACCCTAACCCTGTAAGGTGTCGAGAGAGAAACTTGTCCCCCTTCGATGCAGTTTTTGTTTAAAAGCGCGAAATTTCCCCGTAAATTACAATGCAATGCACATCCCTTTCTAAAATCTACCCCTCGATCGTCTCTAAACCTGGGACATTACACGAACTCGCCGGTGTGGTAATGCCTGCGGCAGGATGTGTCGTCGAACACCTTGACGATCATCTCGTCGTCCCCCTCGTAGAGGAAGGTGAGCTGGCAGTCGGGCTCGAGCGCGAGGTTGCAGGCGAACTTGTCCCACCCCGTGTGCAGGTACATCTTGCCCTGCCCGTCGAACAAGACCTCGATAGGCCACCGACAGAAGTTGTAGCTGGCCTCCCGTAGCTGCAACTGGGCCACCTCGACGCCATCGACGAACTCGGCGAACTTGTCCGGGAGCCACTTGATGCCGAGGGGGTCGTCGTCGATGCGGAGGAGGAACTCGAAACAATGCTCCTCCTGCGAAGACGGGGAGGGCGCAGGCGACTGCGACTGTGGGGCCGTAGCTGCTCCACCTCAGCGGCCCCGGCCCCAGGGACACCCAGGCCCGCGGCCTCGACCGCCTCGTCGGCCACCTGGACCTTCCATGGACTTCCTCGCGGGGCTGGCTGCGTCGCAGGAAGAGTTAGGCGACGCTACGGTGGAGCTCGTGGTGGCTAGGGTTTGTGTGGAGGAGTGGATGAAGAAGAAAAGTGCACCCTCTTTATTAGACCAGAGGCAGGGAACGGGCGCGGAACGCGTGGCATCGGCATTACTACATTGGTGGAGGTGGGCGGCGGCCGCTCGGCAGGCGAGGCATCGCCATTAACGTGGCGCAGACTGCCGAAGCAACGCAGCGGCGCCAGTTGCTGGCGCGCCTGAGAAAACGCATCGAGCCAGGGTCGCTGCCGGGCGTGTCCGACGAAACGCCTGTCAAACACGAGCGAACAGTTTGCGTGTCCGCCTACCGTCCGCAGAGACGCATCCGAGACGCATATTTGGATCAGGTTTGCGTTACCGCGGATGGTCCAATTATTTTGCGTCGCCTGCTGAAGCAGAAACCCGACGCATTTTTCGACCCGGCAAAGGAGTCCAAACAGTCGCCCATCGTCTCGTTGGAGATGCACTTATTTTGTACGTACTTCCCCAGAACCGGCAGAAATCGGCAGCGATCGCTGCTACTAGTTAATTTTTAAGTTGCTTTGTTTTCTTACTCCGCCTAGAACATGGCCACAAACCGGCAGCGATCGCTGCTAGTTGCTTTTTTTTCTCTTCCTCCGCCTCCAACATGCACACGTCGCCAACAACCAGCTCGTGGAAGTCGGCGTCTCCGTCGTGATGCCTCTGGAGCTGCAACTACTACCAGATGTGGAACGAGGACCCGCCAGAATGTGGTAAACGCCTCCATCCTCAATCTCGTTTGGCCAGCCGGAAGGGAGGCGGCGGCAGCGTTGGTGGCGGCGATGATCTGCTGGTTGATGGAGGCTTCGCGGTCATCTAGGGCTTTGGCACGAGCCTCAAGCTCGCGTTCCTTAGCTGCGATTTCTTCGGGAGTCATGGTGGGAGAGGGGAGGGAGGTTGGCGGCTAGGGTTAGGGTTTTTGGAGAGGGAGGGAGGGGTTTAGGCGGCGGGGAGGATGACCCGCTCTGATACCATAAAACAATGGGCTGCTCGATGGCACGCCTCCTCTCACTCTGTTTCTATTTATATGCACAAGGACTTGAGGTACAAGTCAAGATTACAAGTATTGTTACACAAGAACTATCCCTAACTAATCTTGGTTAGCCGCACGGGAGGATGTCTCCCTAACACTTCCGACGAAAGGTTTTAGGTAAGGTTCTTGGGGCGGAAGGTTTTTGGTAGGGTTCTTGGGGCGGTTATTATGATTGGAAGCATTTTTTTCCAGTTGTGCGGGTTGAATCCACGAGTAATGGTGTACTGCTTCGAGGGTACCAGTGAAGCATCCGTTTTCTTGGTAAAATATTTGGTTTGATGCTACAGTGTATTGATGCCATGTGTGCTTTCAATCTGACAAGAACAACATATTTTTGGAAGATTATGTGATGCGCTGCTTAGTTTCACTCATATGTGTGGAATAGTGAAGTAAAGTTTCAAAATTATGCACTGCCAGAAAATTCTAAATCCTGAATTTTCTGAATTTTGCACACTAGTGTTGTCTGACACGAGGATTATTGGTGTTAATTGTATGTTTTTATTTCTTTGTTAGTGTTGAATCGAAGGGATAATTTAGAGCTTTTCACTGTTAAGTATGTCACGATTGGGGTTATTTTTTACGGCTTAGGTACAGATTTGCAGTATGTGGATGAAACAGTTTCAATTTTTTACAATTGCTAAACTGAAACTTGGTCCAACCTACGGATTGATGAAATCCTGCAAATTATTGGTTGTGCTACATTGTCCCTAATCTTTATAAGAGCAGAAGAATTTTCAAGGATGAAATGGCCTTACTTTCTGCAATTCTGCACGAGGCCAGAAGGTACTAGTTTAAAGTTTTGGAATTAGGATTTTCAAGGATGAGACGACACGTCCATGGTACGCTTGAAGCACGCGGACGTTCCTGCGAAGACAAGCCGATGCTGCCGTGATGACATCCTCGTGATTGCGATCAAGTCCTTGCTTTTCCGTGGGGATGGCCATGATGAGTCCATACATCGATAAGTACACGCCCCTAATTAATCTGGGGAAACTGGAAAGAACTTTTAGACCACCACAGCACGCATTGTAACAAGGCAAAATGACGTGGATCGGAGGTCATACAAAAGGTACAAGCTTAAGCAGTAGGAGTTTAGCCCGGTATCTTCATCAATGGATGCACACATTCATTTATTACCACACCTTAATATCCAGAGTTTATATTTGAAAGATCATATAGGGTGTACATGAAAATCGACAAGCGGAATAATAAAAGTACAAGTTGCCTAAGAGCATCTCCACCGGCGTCCCCAAATAGGCGCTGGCAGGGGCGCATGCGCACCGGAACAGCATCCTCTATTTGAAAATGTTGTTTCCACACCGGTACCCCACCGAACCCCATAAAAAGCCGCAAACTCCAGCAACTCGACGTGGAGTTGTTGTTGAAGAAGCGCCGGCGACCCCGATCGAAGCCCTTCGCATAGGGATCCTTTTCGGGCGCGCCTGCGATTTTATGGGACTCTAGAACATGCCGACGCTTTTGGGGAGTGCTTTCTCTCACTAGGATTGCAGTAGAGCTATTGGGAGCGCTATTAAAAACGACGGTGGAGATGCTCTAAGCTTTTGTAACAGTCAAGTAGACTGTTAGCTGTCTTCATTGTAGATAGCCGGTGCAAACATCTTCGGACCGGTGCGCTAAAAGTCCATATACGCTCGCTGCGCATTCGGAAATAGGGATGACCATTTCGTGGATACAATGCGTAGCTATACGGATAACAAGCAAAAAATAACATTTCTATTTTTTTTACCAGACTGAAGCACCGTATGAATTTGTGCTTTGGTTTTCTTGTTTACCCAACTTAACCAATTGTTAAACATATTCATAATATTAGAACAAGTACAATAAGGTTTAGTCAGCTGGCTATAAAGATTAAAATAATATATTTATGTCTAGTTAGAGTATAGAGAAGAAAAGAGAGAATGCAAGAGCAACTCCAGTAGTATAGCTGGTTGTTGGCTATAAGAGCAAGTACAATAAGATTTAATCAATTACCTACAAGGATTAAAATATCATATTTATGTCTAGTTGGAGGAGAGAGAATAGGAGCAAGAATATAAGAGCAAGTACAGTACAGTCCAGTCAGCTAACTGTAAGACATAAAATAATATATTTTAGATGACTTGGAGGAGAGAGAAGGGGACATAGAAGGAAGGTGTGCTCTAATGCAATAGTCAGCTCTTGCACGTGCTCCTAGGCATTTTGTGAGAGTGAAATGTGGGTCATATGTTAGTAAAGTACTTCATTCTTATATGCAATTATTGTACATGTTAGCTATATGGTGACTACAAATGACATGTCATCTTGTTCTAGCCCGTTGTTGGCTATATTATTGGAATTGCTCTAAGTGAGCTCTTATGCAAGAGCTTGCTCTAGCACGTACCTCTAGGCAAGTTGTGTGAATGAAAGGTGGATTATCTATTGAGAAAATAGTACATTCTTTTAGCTAACTATTGTACTTATTGACTATATTTTAGCTATTGATGACAAGGATTAAAATGATCGTTTGCGTTGACAATAAATGTGGCAAAACTTCCGCCCATCGATTTGACGCAAACTGATCGGTTTATCCGATCGGCGCATAGATATCACGGTCAGCGGACGTCTCAGTTCCCTTCTTCTTCCATTACTAGAAATAGAGCTACAGGTGGAAGGATTAGGGCCCATGTCGCACCAGAAAAAGGTAGACCACTACTATGACATTACCCATGGCGCACCCCATAACATGGTACGCCACTTCTAAGTGTGGCTAGGGGTTAGTCCGGATGCACGTCGCATACTAGGGGTTAGTCCGGATGCACGTCGCATACTAGTAGCGCACCAAAGTATGGTGCGCCGTTGAAGTGGCTACGTATACATGGCGCTAACCAAAGTTGTGTGCCACCACTAGCCATTCACATCCGCCACTTTCCGCTCTAACAGAGAGGACCGGTCGGGTGCGTCTGCTCGACACTAAAATTTGGACCCCCTGAGAGCACGTGGATCGGCACTTGAGTGTGTGTGGCACAAGGATGACCAACGACACAACAGCCATGGACATCAATGTCGCTGCTGCGCGCTGCAATGTCGCCTAGCCTTCTGCGCATGCACTTACCGACCCGCAATGCGCATGGGCCGATATGGATGATTACATATGGCAGGAGGCATACCAGCGACGCAAAAACCTTGGCCATCAATGTCCATCGCTGACCGCTACGACACCGCCTAGGCTCCTACGCCGACATTGATGATGATGGCGTCAGAACCTTCGCGGGCATTGATGGTCCTGCGTTCTTGTACCTCTCATGCGCCGATCTCACCCACTCCACCATCCTGCCCGGTGCCAAAACATCAGCCCGAGCCCCCCCCCCCCTAGCCTAGTCGCCACCTCCACCGCCACCTCCAACTACGAAGAAGATGTCGAAGGTGCCATCCTGGCTCAAGAAGGCGGCGAAAGACCACGAGGCAGGCTCCTCCTCGTACCGCTACCACCGCCGGTCGTCAACTTCTCACCCCCCTCCATTCACGTGCAATTTGTGGCGCAGCCTCCGCACACGGCAGATATCATCGGGACTGCGGTGGAGACAAGTGTCTAGCCACACCGGCAGCGGGAACGAAAACTTTATACGTCCTGATGGGGGAGTGACAACGACGGCGGGCAAAGGCGGACAACGTCAACCACAATGATGTGTCCCTGCCCGATCGCTGGCACCTCAACCGAGCAAGTTGCGGGTTCCGCCAGCACCGACAGACGAGCTGACGCTCGACGCGGAGATGTGGTGCCACAAGGACCGACTACCGCAGGTGCTGCAGCACGATCACGCTTACTACCGGTGCGACTTCTGGCGCACTTTCCTCACCTAGGAGCACGGGGCGCGGCATGCAATCTTGGAGGTGCGCGACTTCCAGTCCGGCAAGGACTACGGCGACCTCGTCGTGGACACTGACGACGAGGACGACAACGATGACGAGGAGCTTCCCGTTGTGGTGAAATAGGAGGCGTCCGTGCCGGAGGAGTACGACGAGGCCACAACCATCGCCCGAGACATTTAGGAATCTGAGGCGGCGGAGGAGTCCAAGTGGACTTGGGAGGGGCTAGATGAAGTTGTCCAACTCACTGCGGGATGGTGCCAGAGCACCCATCGTTGTCTCCTCTTCCGCCACTACCGCCGCATGCGCCGCCGTATGCTACGTGGGAGGGGCAGATAGTCCCCCACAACCTCAACAGAGGCCACCGGTGTACCCTGCGTTGACGCAACAGGGGCCATGGACAACGCCCATGCTCGTCGGCCTCACCTAGGACTAGGACCAGGACGAGGAGTAGGCGGTAGCAGCATCGATGACAACGCGGCCTCACCTAGGACAAGGACGCTAGTCGTAGTTAGGGTTTAGTTTAGTTTTATTTTCCCACTTTTCTATAAATTATCTTTGAATAATTTAATTTTCGTCCACCGTGCGTGTGATCTCTTTCAGGGCCACCGGACAGATCTGTTTTTCTTACAAAAATGTAGAATAAAGACTAGTGGCAACACTATTGTGTGTGAGTGGTCTATGCACATGCCAGTGGGGCACCAACCCTGTGCGTCATAGGTAAGGCACAATTAGTAGCGCATGGTCATGCGCCACGGGTAATAGGATATGGTGTGCCACTAGTAAGGGTTTTCCTACTAGTGCTCGAGCCCGTCTGCTAGCGGCCACGTCCACTTCACCTTCATCACCCCTGGACTGGCGGTCGACATCGCTGCAGCTTTCTGCGCCGTGTTAGTGGCGAGCATTGGGCATCCACACCATGCATTGAAGGCCAAGCAGCGCCGCAATCCTTTTAAGGGGAGCATGCCACCTCCGTTCTGGTCACACCTTCGTCAATAGGCAGAGCTACCGCCACTGCCCACACCTAAATCAATCGAGCACGAGTGTCATGGGAAAGGATGTCCTTTCCGCAAGGCGAAGCATGACCACGATGTTGGCTCGTCTCGTGGCGGCAAGAAGAAGGTGCGGGAGCACCATTACGTCCCGGTAGACTACACGCGTTTTCTATTCGAGGAGAACCGAACAGAGGGATGTGAGCATACTAGCCCGTTAGCTTCTCAACTCCCGGCGTGTGTTGGTTGCTCCGGTGCCATGTGAGGGACGCGAACGCCACAATGAGATCCGCAGTAGCCGCTTCATCTAGCCGTCGGATCTGCGCCACGATCTGACCTTCTCCCTCAGCTTCAACAACTAGATCACGTCCGGGACCTAGGAGTTTGAACCGCGACCCCGAGCGGGTTACGACGACGTAGACTTCTTTAATAGGGAGCACCGTTTCGGCCTCGACGATGAAGAGAGAGCGCATACGAATGTCAGAATGATGAGGAGGAGGACGGCCACAACGATACCTTCTTCAACAATGTAGCTGATCCAGGCGGCGACGTGAGCTAGGAGACCTCACGGAGGAGGAGGCCATCAAAATGGCCATCACCTAGAGCGAGCTCGACCAACTCGCCTAGTGGGATGGCCTCGCCATCCAACCGCGGGAGTTCGCGCTGGCTCAAGGGAGGCCGGTTACTCCTCCGGTCACGCCTAGGCACAGCCACGCCCATGCGCCACCGCGTCCTCACGCACAATCGCCGCCACCCCCGGCGCCACATTTGTTTTTTTTTTTTTGACACAACGCCACATTTGGCTTTGTACTTGCCCTGGCCGCCTCGGGTCTTTTCAAGAAAAAGAAAACGCTTTGAATTTCCCTTGACCCTGTTGAGAAAAGGCAGTGCAGCCATCACGATCCATGTGACCCCATCCTTTTTTTCCTTCCGCACGTACAGGTACTGGTTCGCGCACACATCACTCTTCTATCTTTCCTGCCGAGCTCGATCGGAAAGGGCGCGTCATCATCTTCTCGCGGCTCGATTGAGGCGGAAGGCAGGGCCGGAATGGAATGGGAGCACTCAGAGCATCTCCAGCTGCGTCCCCTAAAGGGATTTGGGGCGCACCGGATAAAAAACCGTTCCAGCCGCGTCCCCTAAAGCCATTTTTGTCCGGCGCGTCCCGATACGGTGTCCGGCGCCCCGAGCCCGTCCCCATCCCACAGGGGACGCTCCGGGCACGCCGGACACAACGAAAAGCGAGGCGAACCGACGTGGGCCCGGCGCGTCAGCGGCTCGAAAGCCTAAAACCCCGTCGCCTACCTTTGGTCATGCGACGTTAATGGCGTCCCTGTTTTCCCAGGCGACGCAGGGACGCGTCTCGTCGTGCATGGCCGCGTGGCCGTTCGCGCCGGCGTTATTGCGTGCAACCACCCGCTGCCGCCGCTGTTTAAAGACGGCCTGCAGTTCTCACCGCTCACAATATCGTCGCCGCCGCCTCCCCCCTCCCAGATCTTCTCCTCGCCGCTCCAAAAATGTCGAGCTCGTCCTCCCGCAAGATCGCCGCGGCGAACGGCTTCGGCCGCGGCAGCCTCACCGTGCCGGAGGCGTGGGCGCCGTACAACGCCCGGTATCCGGTCCCGCCGGACATGCGGGCTGCCAGCGGCGGCGGGCTGGAAGATGGCCGTGAACGGCATTGGCGTTCCGCCGCCGCCGGGCCGCGCACGGACCAATGGAGGGACGCCATCAAGGCCCGTCGGGCTCAACTCACCGCCGAGGAGCGGTTGGATCCGACGTGGGCGGCCAACAACAACGACGCTTGGTGGACGACGTACTTCAAGGCGAAGTACGACATCGAGATGCACAGCACCGAGGGGCTCGTCGGCGGCCCCAACAGCTGGAACAAGGACGGTCGCGCCCTGTTCTGGGGCGTTCCGGGGCGCACCCTCGAGAACGGCATCCGCGGCATCCGCAACGGCGCTCCAAGGTTGGAGATGCCGTCGTCACCGCTGCCGTCTCCTCAATGGCAGCCGAGGAGGACGACGTACTCGTCCTCCTCGCACTCTTCTTCCTCAGGACCGGCGCGATCGACGCCGTCCTCGTCGTACCGGTCGGCGCCCTACACCGTCCCCAAACGGGAGGTGAAGGAGGAGCCGGCGACGCCCGCCAACACGAGGCGTGGCGGCAGCGGTAGCGGTAGCGGCAGCCGGCGGCAGCAAGGGAGGCGCGGCGGCGCCCTCCTCATCCCGAAGCCGGAGGTGAAGGAGGAGCCGGAGGAACCGTCGCAGGCGGCGCTGCTGGCGGAGTACGAGCGGCAGCAGCGGCTCATCGCCAGCAGCGACGACCCCGAGGACTGCCCAGGTCTGCGAACGGCGTTCTTGGCGTCCATGAACGACAAGGACACCTGGAGGGGCGACCTCGACGCGGCGATCGCCATGTCCATCCGCGACTCCGGCAAGCCGCTGGTGGACCTCTCCGACGACGGCGAGGCAGGACCAAGCGGCTTGGTGAAGGACGAGCCCGTCGATGAGCCCGTCCACGAGCGCGTGAAGCAGGAGGTCGTCACTGACGACATGTACAACTTCCAGCAGACGACGCCTCCGGCCGCCGCAAGTGGTTCTAGATTAAGTTTAGTTTAAATTTAGTCAAATTTCGTTCGAATCTATGTAAGTTTGGACGAATCTAGTTAAGTTTAAAATTTCCGAAATTTTGTTGGGGGACGCGGTACGAACGAAACACGTCCCCCAAACGCTCAATCCGGCGCGTTTTGGGGACGCTTTGAGGACGCGGCTGGAGATGCTCTCACTCTATCTGTTTCCCTCTTCTTCCCTCATGGCATGTCCCGATCCCTTCCTCCTATTTGCATACGCCCGAAATGGCTAAATAGTCACAGAATTTGGTAGACACGGATCGATACGATACTGCACCAGCGTTAACCCAATTTGTGGATTCTCTCTTTGGCCATGGGGCAAATCCGGCAAATTCCTTTTGGTGCCTTCGCTCGATACAAAATGTGTTTTACTCCTTGTGTTCTCTATATCCCTTAATGCAATCTATTGATCACAGTAGCGTTGCCAGGTCATATTTTAGGCAATTTTGTTAGTATTTATACCTCAAGATTAGGACCCGGTTAGCTCTAATTGCCCTCTAAACATGCTTTGTTGCTGTGTTAGATCAAGTTTAATTAATCCAGTCAACTTTTTATGACGCAATTGATGTTACTGTTAATTAATCTTGGTCATTTGTTAGTCATTTGCAAGCAATTGGAAGCCAAAACCCCCAATATAAATGAACCAATTTTAATAAAATCGGCGATCGTTAACTGCTCGAGCGGTTTAGGAGTAGCGATTAATCAAAATTTGGATGATTAACTAATTTAATGGTCGGCTATTATTCGATGCAACCTACATAAATTAGCATTTAAAACACTTGTATATAAAAAAAAGATAGTATATGGACCTCTATATACTCGGCCCTACTTCTCTCTAAAGC
This sequence comes from Lolium rigidum, assembly GCF_022539505.1. Classification (NCBI taxonomy): domain Eukaryota; kingdom Viridiplantae; phylum Streptophyta; class Magnoliopsida; order Poales; family Poaceae; genus Lolium; species Lolium rigidum. Next base: position 116,475,899 of record NC_061510.1, read on the forward strand.
CCAAAACCCTATTAAAACATTAAAACATGTATGTTTCTACTCCCTGATCTAATCTTCAAGGTCACGAGCGATTGAGGAGCCACTAGCCGCCACCATGTTCCTTCGGCTTTTCCTCCTCTAACTTTTGAAGTTTCTCTTCTCCCACCACCTACCCAAGGTATGAACCTTATTGCACCTCAACCAAATACCCCATTGAAGGGGGGCCTCGAGCTCCTCGCCGAGCTCTCAAGACGGTCAAGGTCATGTATCTGAGGTCTGGACGACAACGACGATGAACTGGTCTTCGATGACAAATGACTAGTCGATGACGACAAAAAGCTGCTCGGCGACACCGAGAATCGAGCTCGTGGAGGCAGGAATTGGGCGGGAGGTTTCCAAACCTACTTACTTTTGGCAGGGTAGTGGCTGGATGGGTATGTTTTGCAACTTTTTTTTGACCCAAGTGTAGTAGTGTTAATTGAGAACATACGGCTATCAGAGCGACTAGTAGGCTAAATAGTTGGTATTCGACACGGTCAGGTCCTGAGTAAAAATTAATCTTCCTACTAATCGTTGATTAAGCCGATTTTTTAAAAGTGGTATGAATACTAGCCCTGCTTTTTTCCCATTTTAGGATGAACGTCATTGGCACAATTTGCACATAAGAATGGGATGACAATGCACACCTAACAACGTTCCATCTTCGCCACTCCCTTCGGGGCCCGCACAACACCCACTGCTGGCTGAGGGCGAAGGTGTTGCACCGCCGCTCCCTCCCCATGGAAGAGCACGCGGATGGGCATGGCGTGAGGCCCATAATGGATATGTGTCAATGTGTGTCACCAGCCGTTGTGCTGCCGTTCCCTCCCGATGGAGGAGCGCACATTCATGGCGCGAAACGGATACGTGCATCGCTGGCTGCCATGCATTGTCGACGAAAGCAACACCCTGCTCCAAGCTGCCTCTTGACGGACACGATGCCGACCACTACGGTCAACGAATCAACGCGTGGGACCTAGTCCATCACACTCTTCTACGACGAACGCTTCCACCACATGGACATGACACGAAAGGGGAGGACGACTCGTCGCCTACGACATCGCCTCTGTGCCTAGCTAGGAGCGGTAACATCGGGGGAAGAGGATGAAATAAACCTATGGTGTTTTTGTTTAGTTTATATGTATTTCCTTAATTTTTATTGTGTTAATGCCTTATATTTTATTCACTGATATAAACATAAGATAATTTCTTGAAATATGATTAAAAGCATGTTATTATTCTGGAAGAAAATGAACCAAAGCGATTTTTGTAGAATATTATGTGTGTCTGAACAATGTATGATCAAATCAAACATTCTAATGAACCATGTGTTAATTTACATATCACTCTCCAGATGTTGTATTTTATTTTTATGTCATTTCTGCTCAACCATGCGTTGGCATAGATTTAGAACATTATGATTATGTCATGCTTATCTATTTTATAATCATGCAATTCACTTATGAACGTCCATGTCCACATTTTAGATTCCGCTTCGCTTCGTTATAATACTTTTTTTTAGAAACACAGTACAAAGGCAGACGCTCACATACACGCGCATACACTCACCCCTATGTACGCACACACGCACACCCTACCCCTATGAGCACCTTCGGAAGACCGAGCCGGCGGATTGGATCTTGAAATTGACGAAGTCACCACAGGCGCCTCGCTGTCGATGGGAACATCGCCTCCCACTGAATATTCCGCCTTTATGAGACACACATATGTCAAACCTGGGGTTTGAACTCTGGTGGGCTGGGGGTACAACCACCCTCCTAACCACCCAACCTCAGGTTGGTTCTCGCTTCGTTATAATACTATCAAACAACTGAAAGGCATTAACTTCTCTCCCTGAAAGAATTTGATTGAGCTATGTTTCTTATGATGTCAAACAAGTTTGTTCACACATGCATGATCCTTGTCTTTCCCGCTATAATTATGTCAAACACAATCCTCGTTATCTATAATGTACTCTAGATCATAGTCTTCATCTAAATTCTTCTTCTCCTGTTAACTTCTCCCGTGCGACTAGAAAAGCACACAAGAAATTGTGGAAAGTACAAGATACAAATTCATTGCCACCTAGGAGGGAAAAGGAGCTACCGCTGATGATGGCAAGGCCTTCATGTGCGGCTCAGTTCAATCCCGTCGCACGTGCCATCCAGCTCCTTCAATCCCGTCCCATAGAATCCTATGCTTAGCGTGAAGCTGCGCTTTGCGCCTAATCAAAATCCTGCCCAGAATTTAACCATGAGCGGAAGAACCCAAAAAAAGCCTGCGAAAAGTGGCCGGGATTTGGAATCGCCAGCAGGGAAGATGCTTGGGCAATTAAGCAACTCATTATTGGGCTCTCTCCGGAATTTCAATGTGCCAGCTTACGTACGGTACGGTACTTGATCTAATTATGAGCGTTATTAGTTTTGGGCTGGTTGATAAGAATGTGGCCATGCATGAATCATGATCTGCTGCTTCGGATGTACGGTAGCGGTCATAATAGTTTTCAGGATCGTGTCTCCGCGCGTGATCAATCTCTTGCTGTGTCAACTTTGCGGCTGCCTTGTGTGATCATCTCGTACTAATTAACCGCCCTTTGAGATTGATCGTGACGGTGTATGCATCCACATGAGTTCCATCATGGCCAACACAAGCGACGCTCCTTCACATGACCCGGACCCAAAACCTGCATGCATCTTTGGTCATCTCTCCCATCTAGAAATTTGCCACCCATGATCTACATCAATGCGTGAGCCATAGATTCTATCCAAACTTTGTTGTCCAAAACTAACAAGGCACCACAGAAACAAGTACTCCTTTATGCTTATTTGTGTATCTATATTGAGCTTTACTCCACCAAAAGGATAGATCGATGCTTCTTTCTTCGTCTGCACTCAATTTCGCCCTGCCATTTCCCTTTAACATGTTGTGGCCTCAAGAAGAAGGTGGGGGGATTGTGGACTCACATGGACTCTTCTCTTTGGGGGGGGGGGGGGGGACATAACAGTGTAAGCTTAACTGTTACCGTTTTCATGTTGCAAGAGGACAGTGTGGTCCATCGCACGATTAAGCCGTGCTCATTATGTGGCGGTTTTTCTTGTTAGAGCCATTATATTATTTCCAGAGCAACCACACACGGTATACTTTTAAGAGAAGTTATTTTCGTGTGAAAAACTCACCGTACTATTTAGTCTCTAAAGGCCAGATGCAGCAGTTTAAGGGTGTATCCGAAAATATTTACCAGAAAATTTATACTAACAAAGTACATTGATGTGTGTGGCTAGATGAATAGTGCTCCATCTGTGATCTGTCCCAAAATATACTGCTGCATATAGTCTTGGCAAACGCTAGGCTACAGCCGGCTATAAAACAGCAAACCATCAGCCGCCTTCGGAGTTCGTTGGATACACTTAAGTGAGCAAATCCGCGCATCCGATCATGTAGCAGAAACGTTTTGTATATGGCAATTTTTTCAGAGCATGTAGCATCCATCCCAATATTTTTCCTATAGTTTATCAAAGCCATGAAGGTTATGCTTCAGAAAAGTTCGCTAGCGATGCAAAAAAATCTCCAATACAATATTTTTCTGTGTGTATGTAGCATTATAAAAATGTAACATTGTTTTGCAACATTTATCTGCAATACATCTAACATTTTTCGTAACTAATCCCACAACACTAGAACACATATATAACATTGTTGCAATCACTCTATAACTTTGGCCAAATTACCACACTAAAAACGATGGACACATATAGAAAATCGTGACATCGTATGTAACATCAAAAAAAATCCCCAACAAAATTGATCTTCAGTGTCGACAATGGAGGCACCACCATGGCCGATTCAACCTCGCTGGCCACCAATCCGCCACATCGGAGGTTCGTCGGAGCGAGTTCAGATACTTCCCATACTAGCCAACTCCCATCTCATCTTTCGAAGTCCTAATCCATGTCGGATTTCCCAAAAAGTCGTGCCCCCACTCCAAGCTTTGACACGGTGGGACCATGGCATGTAGGAATACCAGTACTGGCGGCCAGCGCGCAGAGGATGAGCAGCGGCTAGCGAGCAGAGGAGCATGCAGCAGTGCCCGGCGTGTGAAGGAGGAGAGAGATGCCTGGCTGCTGGCGGAGCGTGCGAGGAGCGGGTAGGAGTTGAAGGAAGAAGACGTGCGAGGGAAACGTTCGTATCGAACCGGTTGTAGCTACAGCCTGCTGATAGATAAACATTTCCTATAATTTTTTGTCAATGTTAAACTTTGTAGAGTTGGATCTAATGCATCCATCATGAACGATATTTCATGGCTGTTCTCGTAATATAACTTTGATGTTCTAGATATTGATATTTTTCACACTATATAGTCGGTCAGACTTTAATATTTTTTAAATTTGATTGAAAGTTTGGGACTGAGGGAGTACATTGTTTTGTGTGTGGCTGTTTCTGGGAGGGTGGGAGTGACCACTATCTTCGGACTGGCTTCAATACTGTTGCAGTTAAGTATCTGGTTCTGAAGAACACAATAGACCATACAGATGATAGGGTATCCTAGGGCTGCTGCTGACAGTTCATCAAGTCCAATTAAAATAACGAATTGACTGTCTGTACAGTGGTGCAACACTAGCATGATCTCTTAATATTGGTCTAAATTCCTGGAAAAAAAATCTGGGCTTACTAGCCATGTTTACTCAACTACTCCCTCCGTCCACAAATAAGTGTACTTCTAGCTTTTGTATTAAGTCAAACATTTTAAGTTTTGACCAACCGTGAAAAAAAAAGTAGCAACATATATAATGAGATTTTGGTATAATTTGAAACTACATTTTAAAACGAATCTCGGGATACTAAATTAGTGTCATAAATGTTACTACTTTTCTCTATATATTTGGTCAAAGTTTAAAGAGTTTGACTAAACACAAAATCTAGATGTACACTTATTTGCGGACGGAGGAAGTAACTCAGATTGGGGTACCAAACCACATACTTAGTGCTCCGTGCTGAAGGTGTAAAGAACGGTTGAGCGCTTCTAGGCTGTGCCTGGGAGTGGCCAACAGAAGCATGCAGGGATCCGATCTCTCCATACAATACTACAGGTAAGAGGAAGTGGTTTAGATAAGATAGTATCTCCCTGATGCTCTGGATCTCCAAACAGTCAATCATGCAGTTTGAACATCGAATATATTCTGTCTAACAAGTTGGAGGCCGCGGATTTGTATACACGCAAAGGCATCGATCCACCCCTCTGACGTAGTGACGTATACTTGGGTAGGATTATGGTATATAGTAGTAGTTGTTAAATCTTGCCTGGTAGCCATTGGAAGTACATAGACAATGGGTTTTCTAAGTTCTGAAATGGCTTAATAATTTTGCTGGTGGTGCCTGAAAGATTCTGAACATAGCTAGGCATGCGCGCATGTGTGTTTGGTCCATGCCCTACCGCTCCAAGGTTAAATGCTGAGATCTATATTTACATCAGTGCACAGTACATGCTTACCTTGCCTGTTTTGTGATGGAAAATATTCTCTGGCGATGATGCATGCATTGTGAGGTAAGAAATGATTCCGGTTATGATTCATTGCATAAATGTGTTGTCCTTGCAGCTACTAGGCACGCGCATGACTCACACTAACTAATAATAACAACAAGGGCACATAAATAAAGTTTCTTGAAGGACAATAACTCCGGACCTTGCATGAATTGATGCACATGGTCATGTATTATTCATTATTTAAAATCCGACAGCCAAACAAAGTTGATCTATAAAGAAAACGTGAGGTTGTATGCCCCGCAACAGTAACTGCACTGAGGAAGCATTGAACCTACGATAAAAGACTAAGGGCTTCTTTGATTCATAAGATAGGAAAATCATAGGAATAAGAAAAGCATAGGATGGATATGTCATGGCTAGTAAATTATATAGGAATATGAGTTGTGTTTGATTGTGTCAAAGAAAATTTTCCATCAGGTAGGACCTAATGTTTTATTTCTATGGGATTTGTAGTACAAGATTTCTATAAAATTAGTTCCTGTAGGATATGTTCCTATGAATCAAACAACTAGTGTAGAAAATATTCCTACTGGATCTAAATTCTACATAATTCCTATACCGATCCTATGAATCAAAGAAGACCTAAAACGAAAGAAACGTATAAAACTCTTAGCTGGCTAACGTTTGATTCTTCAAAAGCTGCACATGATGATGACGTCTCCAACCATATGCCGATAACAGAACTTTCATCCCCAAAGCCGAGTTTCGAGACACCCCTTCAACTAGGGCACGACGTAGACGCGCTTCAACATTTCTTGATCAGACATATTGTGTTTCCAACAAAATGCTCATGTGTGACGTGGAAGTTGAAGGATCAAAGATGGCACCTAGGGGGGCGTCAACAAGTGACAAGAAATTTTAGTAAAATTTGTTGGTTTTACTAATAGTTGCGGATAAATAAAGTGGCCCTATTACAATTAGGTCAACAAACATGTATGATGCAACACGTGATAACAACAAGTAAAGGGAAAGAATAGAAATAGCCGAAAGTCAAGGGAGACAAAAACATGTTGACTTATCCTAAATTTAACTCAGTGGGGAGACTGTAACCTTTGTTGGAGAGGGTGTGGCAACCAAAGCTCACACTATCCCTTATCAGATCTAGCCTTTTTCTCCCTAGAGCTCTTCAAACCAAGCAAGAACCCTTGAGTCATCCACACCTAGTTGGAGCTCATCCGCTATCGGGATTTTGAGGTTATCTTCGCACATTTTAGAAACTCCCCGATCACAATCCACACAAGATGCTCACAAGACAACTCCAGCCGTCTAGGTTTTCCCAAAAAACCGAATAGTAAGAACACCAAACTTAATCAAGGTGGGGATTGAACGTTTGTCTAGATGGGAAAGTAGATCTTGTGCTCTTCTCTTTTCACAAGATAAAGCGTCTTCTAAACTTGCGCTCAGGCCCTGTCTGACAGGGTACCCGAGGCTATAATTTTGGAGTAATGCAACTCGGGTAATGTCGTACCCATGTCCATATATTCCAGTCCTATGCAAGAAGTTTGATGATTTCAAGCTGAAAACCAGTGGAACTTTAGGAGTTTTTTTGGTGTGAAGATTAGTGAAAGAGCAAAGTCTAAACCCCGGGTTTTGTGTGTTTGATGACAACACTTGAACAATCTCACCGTGTGCATTGAGTATCCTTGTTAGATTTGCAAGTGCACGGTGACCTCGCTGGACACGTCAAGATCGGAGGACTGAAGCGTAGCTTATAGGTTTTCTGGTTTTGTGTGTGTATCGCAAGGTGACATGGTTGGAGAGGAAAAGATGAGAAAACAGTTTTTGTCAGGCCGGTACTACCGGTACCAGTAGAGGTAGTACCGCTACACCTACTGGTACCGCCCCACGGTACCGCTCTGGAGTTTTGCGCTGGTTTAGACCCACAGAACAAGTTACGGTACCTTTACGGTACCTTGAGCGGTAGTACCGCTTGAGAGCGGTAGTACCGCCCAAGGTACCGCTTAAGTACCGTAATGGGAGTTACGGCCGTACTGCTCTGGTAACTCTTCGGTACCGCTTGGGATCCAGTAAGCTCTGGAGACCATTGCGGTACCTCAAGCGGTACCGCGAGGCTATGTGTCCACGTGGATAAGTTCTGTGGGATCTCGAATCCAGAGTGGTAGTACCGCTCCCCAAAGCGGTAGTACCGCTGATACGTCCCAAACGTATCTATAATTTCTTATGTTCCATGCTACTTTATTGATGATACTCACATGTTTTATACACATTATATGTCATATTTATGCATTTTCCGGCACTAACCTATTGACGAGATGCCGAAGAGCCGATTCTTTGTTCTACGTTGTTTTTGGTTTCAGAAATCCTAGTAAGGAAATATTCTCGGAATTGGACGAAATCAACGCCCAGGGGCCTATTTTTCCACGAAGCTTCTAGAAGTCCGAAGAGGAAACGAAGTGGGGTCACGAGGTGGCGCCACACTAGGGCGGCGCGGCCCAGGTCCTGGCCGCGCGGCCCTGTTGTGTGGGGCCCCCGTGACGCCCCTTGACCTGCCATTTCGCCTACTTAAAGTCTTCGTCGCGAAACCCCCAGTACCGAGAGCCACGATACGGAAAACCTTACAGAGACGCCGCCGCCGCCAATCCCATCTCGGGGGATTCAGGAGATCGCTCTCCGGCACCCTGCCGGAGAGGGGAATCATCTCCCGGAGGTCTCTTCATCGCCATGATCGCCTCCGGATCGATGTGTGAGTAGTCCACCCCTGGACTATGGGTCCATAGCGATAGCTAGATGGTTGTCTTCTCCTCATTTTGCTATCATGTTAGATCTTGTGAGCTGCCTATCATGATCAAGATCATCTATCTGTAATCCTTCATGTTGTGTTTGTTGGGATCCGATGAATATTGAATATTATGTCAAGTTGATTATCAATCTATCATATATGTTATTTATGTTCTTGCATGCTCTCCGTTGCTAGTAGAGGCTCTGCCAAGTTGATACTTGTGACTCCAAGAGGGGTATTTATGCTCGATAGTGGGTTCATGCCTCCATTAAATCCGGGACGAGTGATGTGAAAGTTCTAAGGTTGTGGATGTGCTTGTTGCCACTAGGGATAAAACATTGATGCTTTGTCTAAGGATATTTGTGTTGATTACATTACGCACCATACTTAATGCAATTGTCTCGTTGTTTACAACTTAATACCGGAAGGGGTTCGGATGATAACCCGAAAGTGGACTTTTTAGGCATAGATGCATCTCTGGATAGCGGTCTATGTACTTTGTCGTAATGCCCCGATTGAATCGCATAGTACTCATCATGATATATGTATGTGCATTGTTATGCCTTCTTTATTTGTCAATTGCCCAACTGTAATTTGTTCACCCAACATCTCGCTTATCTTATGGGAGAGACACCACTAGTGAACTGTGGACCCCGGTCCTATTCTTTACATCTGAAATACAATCTATCGCAATTGTTCTTTACTTGTTCTTCGCAAACAATCATCATCTTCCACACAATACGTTTAATCCTTTGTTTACGAGCAAGCCGGTGAGATTGACAACCTCACCGTTACGTTGGGGCAAAGTTCACGTGATTGTGTTGTGCGGGTTCCACGTTGGCGCCGGAATCCCTGGTGTTACGCCGCACTACACTCCGCCGCCATCAACCTTCAACGTGCTTCTTGGCTCCTACTGGTTCGATAAACCTTGGTTTCTTTCTGAGGGAAAACTTGCTACTGTACGCATCACACCTTCCTCTTGGGGTTTCCAACGGACGTGTCGACTGCACGCATCAAGCTCTTTTTCTGGTGCCGTTGCCGGGGAGATCAAGACACGCTGCAAGGGGAGTCTCCCACCTCCAATCTCTTTACTTTGTTTTTGTCTTGCTTTGTTTTACTTTATTTACTGCTTTGTTTGCTTCTTATATCAAAAACACAAAAAAATTAGTCGCTAGTTTTACTTTATTTACTGTCTTGTTCTCTATATCAAAAACACAAAAAAATTAGTTACTTGCATTTACTTTATTTACCTTTTGTTTATTTCATCATGTTTCCTCCTAAGTACACTCTAAAAGACATACCGGTAGGACGAGGGTCTATAATTGGAAGAGATAATATAGAAAAAAATTTCACTCATGTTAGTACCGCTGAAGACTTTGAAGATAGACACTTGGTAGAACTTGCTCCTACTTATGAAATTGCGGTTTCTGCTTTAGTACACATGTTGGAAACTAAATTTGTTAATCTCAATCCTATAATCCAACACATGTTTCTCACACTCGGTAATATGGAAGAAGGAGAAAAGAAAGATTTTGTTTTAGAAACCCTTCTTAAAGAATTTGTGGTGTAGCAAGAGAGGCTAGAAAGGTCTTTATTAAATATAAGATGCTTGGCGGGGAGATTAAGACAACAATACCTTGTAAGCTCCTAGGAATGAATGACGCTCTAGAAAATAACTATGGTTGGCTTGTTCCTGAAAATTTGTTTGACGAGGATAGCAAGCCTAAGAATAATGAAAACGGAGCCTCTGAAACTCACATAGATAAGATAAAATGCATAGTTGAGAAAACTCCAAACCCCTCTGTTGATGCTTCATCTCTTGATAATACTTGATACACACTTTCTGCGCCTAGCTGAAAGGCGTTAAAGAAAAGCGCTTATGGGAGACAACCCATTATTTTACTTTTGCACCTTTATTTTGTATTTGAGTCTTGGAAGTTGTTACTACTGTAGCAACCTCTCCTTATATTTATTTTATTGCATTGTTGTGCCAAGTAAAGTCTTTGATAGTAAAGTCAATACTAGATTTGGATTGCTGCGCAGGAACAGATTTCTTGCTGTCACGAATTTGAGCAGTAGTCTCTGTAGAAAATTTAAAAAAATCTGCCAATTTACATGCGTGATCCTCAGATATGTACACAACTTTAATTCAATTTGGGCATTTTCATCTGAGCAAGTCTGGTGCCTCTTTAAAATTCGTCTTTACGAACTGTTCTGTTTTGACAGATTCTGCCTTTTATTTCGCATTGCCTCTTTTGCTGTGTTGGATGGATTTCTTTGTTCCATTAACTTCCAGTAGCTTTGTGCAATGTCCAGAAGTGTTAAGAATGATTATGTCACCTCTGAATATATGAATTATGCACTGACCCTCTAATGAGTTTGTTTCGAGTTTGGTGTGGAGGAAGTTTTCAAGGGTCAAGAGAGGAGGATGATACAATATGATCAAGAAGAGTGAAAAGTCAAAGCTTGGGGATGCCCCGTGGTTCATCCCTGCATATTTTAAGAAGACTCAAGCGTCTAAGCTTGGGGATGCCCAATGCATCCCTTCTTCATCGACAACTTATCAGGTTCCTCTATGAAACTATATTTTTATTCCGTCACATCTTATGTGCTTTACTTGGAGCGTCTGTTTGTGTTTGTTTTTGTTTTTGTTTGAATAAATCGGATCCTAGCATTCTTTGTTTGGGAGAGAGACACGCTCCGCTGTTTCGTATGAACACATATGTTATTAGCTTTATCTTTAATGTTCATTGCGAAAGTTGGACTATTTCATTCATTGTTATATGGTTGGAAACGGAAAATGCCGCATGTGGTAAATGGTTTAATGTCTTGAATAATGTGATACTTGGAAATTGTTGTGCTCATATAGATCATGTTTAAGCTCTTGCATCATGTACCTTGTACTCATTAATGAATAACTACATAGAGCTTGTTAAAATTTGGTTTGCATGATTGATCTCTAGAGTCTAGATATTTTCTGGTTGAGGTGTTTGAACAACAAGGAGACGATATAAAGTCTTATAATAGTTACAATATGTTCATATGTGAGCTTTGCTGCACCTTTTATACTTGAGTTTGCTTCAAACAACCTTGCTAGCCTAGCCTTGTATTGAGAGGAATTCTTCTCGTGCATCCAAATCCTTGAGCCAAATACTATGCCATTTGTGTCCACCATACCTACCTACTACATGGTATTTCTCCGCCATTCCAAAGTAAATTACTTGAGTGCTACCTTTAAAATTTCTATTCTTTGTCTTTGCAATATATAGCTCATGGGACAAATAGCCTTAAAAACTATTGTGGTGAAGAATATGTACTTATGTGTCTTATTTCTTAATAAGTTGCTTGTTGAGCGGTAACCATGTTTACGGGGACGCTATCAACTTTTACCTTTGTTGAATATCATGTGAGTTGCTATGCATGTTCGTCTTGTCCGAAGTAAGGGCGATTTTCATGATCAAATGGTTTGAGTATGCATACTGTTAGAGAAGAACATTGGGCCGCTAACTAAAGCCATGATTCATGGTGGAAGTTTCAGTTTGGACAACTAATCCTCAATCTCTTATGATAATATTAACTGTTGTTGAATGCTTATGCATTAAAGAGGAGTCCATTATCTGTTGTCTATTTTTTCCCGGTATGGATGTCTAAGTTGAGAATAATCAAAAGCGAGAAATCCAATGCGAGCTTTCTCCTTAGACCTTTGTACAGGCGGCATAGAGGTACCCCTTTGTGACACTTGGTTGAAATATATACTATGCAATGATAATCCGTGTTAATCCAAGCTAATTAGGACAAGGTGCGAGCACTATTGGTATACTATGCATGAGGCTTGCAACTTATAAGATATCTTATACATAACACATATGCTTTATTACTACCGTTGACAAAATTGTTTCTTGTTTTCAAAATGAAAAGCTCTATCACAAATATAATAATCAATGCTTCCCTCTGCGAAGGGCCTATCTTCTACTTTATTGTTGAGTCAGTTTGCCTATTCTTTCTATCGTAGAAGCAAATTACACTTGTATAACTGTGTGCATTGATTCTTACATGTTTACCTATTGCACTTGTTATATTACTTTGTGTTGACAATTAGTTGAAAGCAACCGCTGAAACTTATATCTTCCTTTGTGTTGCTTCAATGCTTTTACTTTGAATTTATTACTTTATGAGTAACTCTTATGCAAGTCTTATTGATGCTTGTCTTGAAAGTATTATTCATGAAAAGTCTTTGCTATATGATTCATTCGTTTACTCATTATCTTCATCATTGCTTCGAATCGCTGCATTCATCTCATATGCTTTACAATAGTATGATCAAGATTATGATAGCATGTCACTTCAGAAATTATCTTTGTTATCGTTTACCTACTCGAGGGCGAGTAGGAACTAAGCTTGGGGATGCTTGATACGTCCCGAACGTATCTATAATTTCTTATGTTCCATGCTACTTTATTGATGATACTCACATGTTTTATACACATTATATGTCATATTTATGCATTTTCCGGCACTAACCTATTGACGAGATGCCGAAGAGCCGATTCTGTTGTTTTACGATGTTTTTGGTTTCAGAAATCCTAGTAAGGAAATATTCTCGGAATTTGACGAAATCAACTCCCAGGGGCCTATTTTTCCACGAAGCTTCCAGAAGTCCGAAGAGGAAACGAAGTGGGGCCACGAGGTGGCGCCACACTAGGGCGGCGTGGCCCAGGTCCTGGCCGCGCGGCCCTGTTGTGTGGGGCCTCCGTGACGCCCCTTGACCTGCCCTTTCGCCTACTTAAAGTCTTCGTCGCGAAACCCCCAGTACCGAGAGCCACGATACGGAAAACCTTACAGAGACGCCGCCGCCGCCAATCCCATCTCGGGGGATTCAGGAGATCGCCTCCGGCACCCTGCCGGAGAGGGGAATCATCTCCCGGAGGTCTCTTCATCGCCATGATCGCCTCCGGATCGATGTGTGAGTAGTCCACCCCTGGACTATGGGTCCATAGCAGTAGCTAGATGGTTGTCTTCTCCTCATTGTGCTATCATGTTAGATCTTGTGAGCTGCCTATCATGATCAAGATCATCTATCCGTAATCCTTCATGTTGTGTTTGTTGGGATCCGATGAATATTGAATACTATGTCAAGTTGATTATCAATCTATCATATATGTTATTTATGTTCTTGCATGCTCTCCAGTTGCTAGTAGAGGCTCGGCCAAGTTGATACTTGTGACTCCAAGAGGGGGTATTTATGCTCGATAGTGGGTTCATGCCTCCATTAAATGCGGGACGGTGACGGAAGTTCTAAGGTTGTGGATGTGCTTGTTGCCACTAGGGATAAAACATCGATGCTTTGTCTAAGGATATTTGTGTTGATTACATTACGCACCATACTTAATGCAATTATCCGTTGTTTACAACTTAATACTTGGAAGGGGTTCGGATGATAACCTCGAAAGTGGACTTTTTAGGCATAGATGCATGCTTGGATAGCGGTCTATGTACTTTGTCGTAATGCCCTGATTGAATCTCATAGTACTCATCATGATATATGTATGTGCATTGTTATGCCTTCTTTATTTGTCAATTGCACAGCTGTAATTTGTTCACCCAACATCTCGCTTATCTTATGGGAGAGACACCACTAGTGAACTCGGACCCCGGTCCTATTCTTTACATCTGAAATACAATCTCTCGCAATTGTTCTTTCTTGTTCTTCGCAAACAATCATCATCTTCCACACAATACGTTTAATCCTTTGTTTACAGACAAGCCGGTGAGATTGACAACCTCACTTCGTTACGTTGGGGCAAAGTTACTGTGATTGTGTTGTGCAGGTTCCACGTTGGCGCCGGAATCCACGGTGTTGCGCCGCACTACACTCCGCCGCCATCAACCTTCAACGTGCTTCTTGGCTCCTACTGGTTCGATAAACCTTGGTTTCTTTCTGAGGGAAAACTTGCTACTGTATGCATCACACCTTCCTCTTGGGGTTCCCAACGGACGTGTCGACTGCACGCATCAACCGCTTAGGCAAAAACTGCAGGTAACAGTTGGATTTCGGGGGGCCTATTTAAAGGGCCCTTCTTCCACAACACGATTTTATCTCTTCTCTCTCTCTCCTCCATTGTTGCTGAGCTTAAACCTTGAGGATCTCCCCAACCATTCAACCAATCTTGCCCAAATTTTGAGGAGTGGTGGAGGAGGCCCCGATCTATAGTTCTACCAAGAGAGTTTTCACCAATTCTTGCTAGTCCTTAGTGTATCTTGGAGTTAGGGTTCCTATGGTGGGATCTTGGAGGAAGTGCACCTATGGAGGCTAGCTTGGTGTTGTGCTAGCTCCATAGGTTGTTGGGAGCCTCCTTGTGGTGTGGAGCTCGCCCCAACCTTGTGAAGGAATCACCGCCTCGACCGGTGCCATAGTGGAGAAGGGGGAGCCCCTTTGTGGAGCTCTCTCGAGGAAGAAGGTGAGGTCTTCCTTCGTGGTGTGGCCGCCTAGCCTCTTTTGTGAGGCTAGCACCTCCTCAACGCAGACATACTCTCTTTTTTGAGAGGAACTGCGGGAAACAAACCTCGCCTCGTCTCCGCGCCATCCGGTTGTCCCGCTCCTTATTCTTACTATCTTGCTTGTTCCTTTACTTGTTGCACTTGCGTAGGATCATACTAGGAACACCGCCACCACTAAAGCAATCACCTTTACCTTCCGCACCGCTAAACCTGAAAAAGGATTAAAATTTTCTTAGCGTCCATTCACCCCCCTCTTGTCCGCTACAATCCATTCAATTGGTATCAGAGCAAGGTTTTCTTGCTCGTGCTTTACCGCCTAAGAAATGGCCGGAAAAGAGAAGGTTGTGAATGGGTCACCTTCCCTTGAGCCACCCGCTCCATCATCTACCATCGATAGCACAACGGCTACGTTGGATGACCTCAAGAAATTGGAGTCATCCATCGTTAGCCAAATGAAGGCAATGATGATGGAGTTGGTTGCTCAAAAGCCAACCCCTATCGTAGATCCTAAGGGAAGTGCCGAGGATCCCCCACCAAAAGCTAGTCAATTTCTTCTTGTTGATTTTTTCGCTCAATCGACAAAAGATCCACAAAAGGAAGGGCTTGAGGAGACCGGCACTTCAACAAAGGGGAAGGATGAGACACCGGTTGCGGAACGTCTAGGGGGTAATCATGCGGTGCCACCACCAAGTGATTACACCATAAACGTTCCAATACCTATACCACATATCTTGTCGCATGGTTCACCACCGTTACTTGAATCAAATAGCTTTGAAAATTGGCAATTCTTAATGCGTTCTCATGTGCGCAGCGCTTCTACCGAGCTTTGGCGCATCATTGGGGAGGGCTACTCACCACGAGACCCAAAGAACTTGGTGGATGACCAACTCAACGCCACCGCCATTGATAACCCACAAGTATAGGGGATCGCAACAGTCTTCGAGGGAAGTAAAACCCAAATTTATTGATTCGACACAAGGGGAGGTAAAGAATACTTATAAGCCTTAACAACTGAGTTGTCAATTCAGTTGCACCTAGAAAAGCACTAGTAACGAGGGTGATGTGAAAGTAGCGGTGATATGAGAGCAATAGTAATAAGTAACACGGCAGCGATAATGAGTAATATGAGAGCAATGGCACCAGAAAATAGTTGATACTACTTCCAATAACATGTAGAACGAGTATATGATGATGAAAGATGGACCGGGGTTCCCAGCTATCTACACTAGTGGTAACTCTCCAATAACAAGTGTTGGGTGAACAAATTACAGTTGGGCAATTGATAGGATTGAAATAGCATTAAGACGAACATCAAGATCATTAATCATGTAGGCATGTTTTCCATATTTAGTCATACGTGCTCGCAATGAGAAACTCGTACAACATCTTTTGTCCTACCAGCCGGTGGCACCGGGCCTCTAGGGAATCTATTGGAAATTAAGGCACTCCTTTTAATAGAGCACCGGAGCAAAGCATTAACACTCCGTGAAAACATGTGATCCTCATATCTAAGCCTTTCCCTCCAGTTGTCCCAATTTCTATCACTTTGGGGCCTTTGGTTCCGGACATAGACATGTGCATACAACTTGTAGATACAATCTAAGCAATAAGTATAGAGCTTAGATCTAAGATCATGCCACTCGGGCCCTAGTGACAAGCATTAAGCATAACAAGATTGCAGGAACAATAACTTCATAAACTTTGTAGATAGACAATCATAATGTAACAATCCATCGGATCCCGACAAACACAACACCGATTACATCAGATGAATCTCAATCATGTAAGGCAGCTCATGAGATCATTGTATTGAAGTACATGGGGGAGATAATACCAACTAGCTACAGCTAGAACCCGTAGTCCATGGGGGAACTACTCACGGAGCATGATGGAGGCGGTGGCGTCGATGGAGATGGCTTCCGGGGCACTTCCCGTCCCGCAGGGTGCCGGAACAGAGACTTCGTCCCCGAATTGGAGTTTCGCGATGGTGGCGGCGCCCACGGAGTCTTTCTAGAGTTTCGTCAATTGGTATCGCGTTTTTAGGTCGAAAGGGCTTATATAGGCGAAGAGGCGGAGTCGGAGGGGCCACGGGGGCTCCTCACACCAGGCCGGCGCGGCCAGGGTGGAGCCCGCGCGGCCCACACGTGTGGGGCCCCCAGGGCACCCCTCTGGTCCCCCTCTGTCTTTCTGGAAGGTTCCAGGAAAAATAAGATGTTGGGTCTTCGTTTCGTCGAGTTCTGAGAATATTGCCAGAACAGCCTTTCTGGAACCAAAAACAACGAAAACGACGAAGCGGCCCTTCGGCATCTCGTTAATAGGTTAGTTCCGGAAAATGCATAAAAACATTATAAAGTGCAAGCAAAACATGTAAGTATTGTCATAAAACAAGCATGGAACATCGAAATTATAGGTACGTTGAGACGTATC